>NC_052329.1:12949470-13249470 GCF_016432855.1 Salvelinus namaycush
TTTGAAAAATCTCACATTGTGATTTGTTTAACACTTTTATTGTAACTAGATGATTCCATGTGTTAATTCATAGTTTTGATGTCTTCATTATTCATTATTGTACAATGTAGAAAATAGTAAAAATAAATAAAAACCCTTGAATGAGTAGGGGTGTCCAAACTTTTGACCGGTGGTGTACACTACCGTTCAAAAGTTTGGGGTAACTTAGAAATACTCAGCTAGACTAAAGAAGGCCAGTTTTATTGCTTCTTTAAAATCAGCACAACAGTTTTCAGCTGTGCTAACATAATTGGAAAAGGGTTTTCTAATGATCAATTATCCTTTTAAAATTATAAACTTGGATTAGCTAACACAATGTGCCATTGGAACACAGGAGTGATGGTTGCTGATAATGGACCTTTATACGCCTATGTAGATATTTCATTAAAAATCAGCCGTTTCCAACTACAATAGTCATTTACAACATTAACAATGTCTACACTATTTCTGATCAATTTGATGTTATTTTAAATGGACAAAAATGTGCTTTTCTTTAAAAAAAAATAGAAAATATTTAAGTGACCTCAAACTTTTGAACGGTAGTGTATATGAGGAATTACATGAATACAGAGAAAGTGTTACATGATCACACAGTAAAGGCACCCGGATAGGCACTCATTTGGCTTTTCATATTATCCACAACTTCTCCCTGCATGCATTTGGCCTCATATATGTGGATAATGCATACATACAATAATAAGGCCTTTTATCAAGCATTTTGGTTAGTGATGACAAGTACTGCATACACATTGTTTCCAGTAGTCTATATGGAATTGATAACCAAAGCAAAGTCTAACAAGTACAGCTGTATATGTAACACGTAGATGAATGTTGATATGTTAATAACAACCAATACATTGAGATACATAAGTGTCCCAACAGTAAATGACAATAGGCTAATATAGGTAAGAGGTTGATAATTAGGCTTGTTCAGGCGAGTACAGTTGCTAGCTCCACCAGTTTGCTTGGAGGAGGGGACTAGGAGCAGGCAGGGTTGCGTGTATATCTCACCCCAGGTAGAGTAGCAGGTGTATGGGGGACAGAGAGAGGACTGGGAGGGTGAACATGTCAGAGCCCCAGGGTGTCTTTCTGCACTTGGCAACCCAGAAGGTTATTTCCAGCCTGGACACACTCGGACACACTGGTCGCTGAAAACACACAACATCACCAGGACAGGCATCATTATACTGTAGCATCATGGTGGCAAGGATTGGCACAATGTATCTGGAACACTTGTTTGAAGACAAAATACCACCAACATTGTATTGTGAATGATAATACTCAAAATGTAAATATATTTGTCATTTAAGTAATACAGTATGGTAGATTCCTACTAGGAAATTAGTTTCACCTAAACAATTTCTTTCCAATCAGGGAAGATGAAGGACAAGAGTTGCCAGGACTATGAGAGTAAGCTATAGCTACCTTTCTGATCCTGGATCCATGATACTGCCTTCATGGCCAGAAACTGCCACTCCTCCTGAGCCTCCATCTTGAAACCATAGAGCCATACCAGGGCTAGAACTGTGGCCCACACCTCCTGGTCCACCTGAGTGAGGGAGAGAGTGAGAGCGAGAGACAGACAGATGGAGAGAGAAACAGAAAATAAGGACACTGAGACATGGGTATCATGGGGACATTCAATTCAATGTTCATCATGCTTTTGTCCAGAGCTGATGGTCTTTCTATAGAGTGCACGTGCAGATACTCTGAGTGCATCATCTTGCAGCATGCTCATAATATACAGTATCAGTTAAAAAGGTTGGACACACCTCTTCATTCAAGGGTTTTTCTTTATTTTTACTACGTTCTACATTGTAGAATAATAGTGAAGACATCAAAACTATGGAATAACACATATGGAATCATGTAGTAACCTAAAAAGTAACATAAAATATATTTTGATTTGTTTTTGAGATTCTTCAAAGTAGCCACCCTTTGCCTTGATCACAGCTTTGCACACTCTTGGCATTCTCTCAACCAGCTTCATGAGGTAGTCACCTGGAATGCATTTCAATGAACAGGTGAGCCTTGTTAAAAGTGAAATTGTGAAATTTATTTCCTTCTTAATGCGTTTGAGCCAATCAGTTGTGTTGTGACATGGTAGGGGTGGTATACAGAAGACAGCCCTATTTGGTAAAATACCAAGTCCATATTATGGCAAGAAAAGCTCAAATAAGCAAAGAGAAACAACAGTCCGTCATTACTTTAAGACATGAAAGAGGGTCAATCTGGAAAATTTCAAGAACTTTTAAAGTTTCTTCAAGTGCAGTTACAAAAACCATCAAGCGCTATGATGAAAATAGTTCTCATGAGGACCGCCACAGGAAAGGAAGACCCAGAGTTACCTATGCTGCAGAGGATAAGTTCATTAGAGTTACCAGCCTCAGAAATTGCAGCCCAAATAAATGCTTCACAGAGTACAAGTAACAGACGCATCTCAACATCAACTGTTCAGAGGAGACTGCGTGAATCCGGCTTTCATGGTCGAATTGCTGCAAAGAAACCACTACTGAAGGACACCAATAAGAAGAAGAGACTTGCTTGGGCCAAGAAACACGAGCAATGGACATTAGACCGGTGGAAATCTGTCTTTTGGTCTGATGAATCCAAATTTGAGATGTTTGGTTCCAACCGGCGGGTCTTTGTGAAACGCAGAGTAGATGAACGGATGATCTCCGCATGTGTGGTTCCCACCGTGAAGCATGGAGGGGGTGTGATGGTGCTTTGCTGGTGACACGGTCTGATCTATTTAGAATTGAAGGCACACTTAACCAGCATGGCTAGCACAGCATTCTGCAGCGATACGCCATCCCATCTGGTTTGCGCTTAGTGGGAGTATAATTTGTTTTTTAACAGGACAATGACCCAACACACCTCCAGGCTGTGTAAGGGATATTTGACCAAGAAGAAGAGAGATGGAGTGCTGCATCAGATGACCTGGCCTTCACAATCACCCAACCTCAACCCAATTGAGATGGTTAAGGATGAGTTGGACCGCAGAGTGAAGGAAAAGCAGCCAACAAGTGCTCAGCATATGTGGTTACTCCTTACATGCTGTTGGAAAATCATTCCAGGTGAAGCTGGTTGAGAGAATTCCAAGAGTGTGCAAAGCTGTCATCAAGGCAAAGGGTGGCTACTTTGAAGAATTTAAAATATATTTTGATTTGTTTAACACTTATGGTTACTACATGATTCCATGTGTTATTTCATAGTGTTTATGTCTTGTCTATTATTCTAAAATGTAGAAAATAGTAAAAACAAAGAAAAACCCTGGCATCTGTTTATTTCTGTGGACCTACCTGTGCAGGCTTTGGCTTGGACACCTCCTCCTCAGTCTTCGCCAGCACCTCAGCCAACCCTGCCTCCAGGACCCAGGAACCAGAGGCCTTCTGAAGGGAGATCAGCTGGAGGAGAGGGTCCCTCACAGGCTTAGAGGTTGGGGCTGGAGAGTCAAAGTCTAATGGGATTGGACAACTTAATGGTTAGAACAGTTACAAATTATCTAAATGATTACATACCTAATACCTTAACTGTTCCATTATAGCGCCAGTGGCTAACTGGGTCACCCTAACCCTAACCAGAATCCTAACAGTTGCGGTAAAATCCTTGTGCTGTGCTTGAGTAATACAATCACAATAAATAGAACACTGAGGAGCATCAAACAGTGTTACAATTCCCATGTGAATAACAGGTATTTGGAATTAGGTTAACACAGACATTAACCCTTAAAATTGTTTATGTTAGTGTCGTACATTCCCACTAACAAAAGTCTATCTATTAAAGATCACAATTCAACATTACAGTACTTCTACCCAAAATACACTGAACAAAAATATAAACGCAACATGTAAAGTGTTGGTCCCATGTTTCATGAGCAGAAATAAAAGATGCCGGAAATATTTGGTAAGCTCAAATAAAATGTCGTGCACAAATTGGTTTACATCCCTGATAGTGAGAATTTCCCCTTTGCCAAGATAATCCATCCACTTGACAGGTGTGGCATATCAAGAAGCTGATTAAACAGCATGATCATTACACAGGTGAACCTTGTGTTGGGGACAATAAATGTGCAGTTTTTTTCATACAACTCCACAGATGTCTCAAGTTGAGGGAGCATGCAATTGTCATGCTGACTGCAGGAATGTCCACCAGAGCTGTTGCCAGATATTTGAATGTTAATTTCTCTACCATAAGCCACCTCCAACGCCGTTTAAGAAAATTTGGCAGTACGTCCAAACGGCCTCACAACCTGCAGACCACGTGTATGGCGTTGTGTGGGTGAGTGATTTGCTGATGTCAACGTTGTGAACAGAGTTTCCCATGGTGGCAGTGGGGGTTATGGTACGGGCAGGCATATGCTACGGACAACGAACACAATTGCATTTTATCGATGGCAATTTGAATGCACAAAAATACCGTGACGATATCCTGAGGCCCATTTTTTTTTAAAGGCATCTGTGACCAACAGATGCATATCTATATTCCCAGTCATGTAAAATCAATATATTAGATGCATTTAAAATTGACTGGTTTCCTCATATGAACTGTAACTCCGTAAAATCTATTAAAATTGTTGCATGTTGCGTTTTATATAATTCAACATTAACAATGTTGATTCTAACATTTCTGTAAAAGTTATGAAATGTGTCAATACACATTTTGTAAAATTGAATTATTTGAATTAACCCTGAAATGAATAAAACATGTAGTTTATTCAAAACATGCAGACTTTAAACATGAACCCATAAGATCACAATCTTAATACAACTGAACAGGGATCATATTAACAGGGTTTAGTATTAACTCATAATAGTGATACGTAAGCATATTGAAATAGAGACATGTAACTTGTTTCTTAAACAAATAGACTCGGTGCTGACCTTTACTCTTTTTGCTCAACTTTAACTTGACTGGGGACCTCATTTTCATCTGCAGACTACACCCCATCATCATGGGCATGGGGCTGCACTGAGCCATATCACACAACATCATCTTGGGCATGGGGCTGTGATACAACACTGAGAAAGAAGGGAAAAACACAGGTCACTGGGTTACAAACATGAAGGTACACGCACCGAACACATTAATGACTAAACAATGAGGATTCCGTCTTACACGTGCAGGGGGCACAGTTTGAGACACTTCAGCTCGCGGTTACCATTTATTTAGCGCTGTTTACATATCTGCATAAAATAATTTCCTTGCACAGCCTCTCCCCGTCACACAAACACTCACTCACTTGGCGTCGGGACTTGTCTGCGTAGCAGCTGTCCATGCAGGGCCTCTCCATCTCCTTTGTGGACAGCGATGAAGGCAGTAAAGGCACTGCTCACTCCTGATTGGACGCTGAGCTCTATCACCTTCTCTTTCACTCCCTCCTTCTCACCATCCTGCTCTCTCTCTTCCACCTCCAGGGATTGGATCAGGGTTCGAGCACCCAGCCTGTGGACGGTCATTCTGGAGAGGAGGGATAGAGAGAAGAGGTAGAGGAAAGAGAGAGATAAGAGTTAGATGTGGGAGAGGAGGGACAGAGAGATTAAGACAGTGGAGTGGGGGAGAGGAGGGATATAGAGATTAAGACAGTGGAGTGTGGGAGAGGAGGGATAGAGAGATTAAGACAGTGGAGTGGGGGAGAGGAGGGATATAGAGATTAAGACAGTTGAGTGTGGGAGAGGAGGGATAGAGAGATTAAGACGGTGGAGTGTGGGAGAGGAGAGATTAAGACAGTGGAGTGTGGGAGAGGAGGGTCGATGATAAGATGGGGGTACCTACAGAACTATATAAATATATATCAAATCATACTACATAGCTGAAATGCATTAGAAGTGCTGGCACAGTTTCTATTAATGGAGTGTCATAGCAGTGTTGCCTGAAAATAGTGGCACATTCCCTTAATGCATCTGACCAAGGCCTGCAGTGTTGTTTTTACCCAGTGTCCTCTGCAGGCTTAAGACTGAAGCTCAGCTGGTTCTCAACAGGCTGCTTGGCCAGGCTGTACTTCACTATCACCGAGCCCTCTGTGTCCCCTGAGCTCTGAGCAGGGGAGAGAATGAGAGAGAGTGAGAAGGAGAAAGAGACAGACAGAACGAGAGAAAGAAAACAAGGAAATACAGAGTTTAGTAAAAACACGTGGACCGTGACCCAAAAAATTGTTGTCTTGCAAATAAGTTATGACCTTACCAGTGTCATTTGAACATTGACATACAGTATGTTAAACAATATTAACATTCATAACAGTAGAAGGCAGAGTCCTCACCTCCCCAGTGAGCTGGGCATACAGAAGTGCCCTTTGGCCCTGGAAGACCACTCTGATTGGTGGAGACAGAGGGGTGACAGAGACCCCCTTTGGGACATTCCACTTGACTGAGATGTCCACCACAGCTGGCTGCAGGGCAAACCGGAGGGACTGCATCACCTGAGGGAGGAGAGTGAAGGAGGTGGGAAAGTGGTAAATAATGTAATTAAAAAAGGAAAGAGAAAAACAAGAGAATAAGGGAGGTGATGAAAATGTTTGTAGCCAATAGAGCCCTCACTTTACACATGCACACACACTGATAAGCTCTCTTACTTTGGGCTGCATCCTGTCCTGTCCTGTGATAAACTGTGCGTGCCCTCTGGCCTGCTTGGCCACCCCAGAAATGAGAGCAGTGCTGGCCCCCTCCCCGATCCCAAAGGAGAAACACCTGACAGGGACACACCCAGGAAACACTATTATTGTTGTTATCAAATACCAAAAAAAGTCTATCAACCAAATCCATATCACTTGTATAATTTTCTTGTCCTCGTGGGGTGACTGAAAACACATAACTGTACAGGAAGAATCATCAATACAAAAGCTTTCGTTTTCTAACAGGGGTGAAAAACCCTAACCTACAGAACTGTCCCACACTGCTGCTCACAGACAGGTTGGGTAGGTTTACTTTAGATTGGGTTTTACAATTCATCTTTTGAGTCAAAAAGACCAGTGGTTAGAGCTTTACTTTCCAGACAGGTGCAATGGGTTCTGTAACAAACTCTATTAAAACCAATAAGTAAAATTTTTTTCAGGTGGGAGGTGACAGAGCTGGGATCTCTGCCCCAACTAGGTAATGATAGGGTAAACAGTGCTTGTGGGCCCACCTGTGAGAACCGGCATTCGTCTTCACCAGATCCAGGACTTCCTTGGTGTTCCCCACCTCACCGTCAGTGAACAAGAAGAGCTGTGGAGGACAGAGCGGGTATGTCTCAACCGTGCTTCTACACCTGCATTACTAGCTGTTTGGGGTTTTAGGCTGGGTTTCTGTACAGCACTTCGAGATATTAGCTGATGTACGAAGGGCTATATAAAATAAAATTGATTGATTAAATAATGTACGTGCAGCACTGAAGTATACTGAGAATGTTTCCTTAGTAACCAAAAACACAGGTCTATTTGCTGTCCCAGTAAGCCAGGCATGTTACTGTAAATACCACACTCAAAATACACTGTTTGCTAGGGTGTTACTCTGTAACTAAACATGCCCAAAGCCCAAAAGGGAATTCCCTCATGGTCTAAGACATTGGTTGCTCCCGTGGGAGACCAGGGTTCATATCCTGCGTGTTACACATGGAAAGGTGGGAGGAGTTTCAGGTGTTTCAGGAGGAACCTGTATGAATCACAGCCAGCCAGCCCTAGAAGGCCAATGAGTGAGGTGATTAGAAAAAAATATAAAAAATGCCACTCCACAATGATACAATAACTGACAGATTTTTGTTGACCACTCAGATAGTTGAGACACTAAAAAACAAACCTAGTCAAACATGGTACAGTGGTTCCTTTGGCGTCATCAAAAATACATTACATCATCTATATTTTGGGTAACAGTCGTTATACATTGCGTCATCTATACACGTATGCATAAACAAAACTAAGTAAAGTAGATACAAGGACATTCAGAAACTTCTAAAGAAATGTCTGTTGGAGGATACGGTGGCAGGCTTTAGCAGAGGCATTTACATTATTGTTACCTGATAACATTGCACACAATTATTTTCATCTAGATAATTTGAACTATCACTTTGGCTGGACAGCTGACAAAAAACATCCATAATGTCATTGTATAACCCACAGTAAAGCAACGCATGAGGTTCTGTTTCAATGGAAGCATCGTTACAGAAAGGACAGACATTTCTCTATGGCAGTGTTTGTGTGTAAATTATTATTATTTAACTAGGCAAGTCAGATAAGAACAAATTCTTATTTACAATGACAGCCTACCCCGGCCAAACGCTAATCCGGACAACGCTGGGCCAATTGTGCGCCGCCCTGTGGGACTCCCAATCACGGCCGGTTGTGATACAGCCTGGAATCAAACCAGGGTCTGTAGTGACGCCTCTAGCACTGAGATGCAGTGCCTTAGACCGCTGCGCCACTCGGTCTAAGGCACTGTAAGGTATGTAAGGTGTGTTAGCTACCTGTCTGGGCTGGTCGGGGAGGCAGGGCTGGCTGTAGATATGTTTTAAAGGCTGGAGGATCTCTGTACCTCCCAGGTCAGCTCTCATTTCTTTCACCTTCTGCAGAGCCTCATCCATAGTCTTCTGGCTGTACTCCACACTCTTACTGACATCCAGATAGACACACACACACACAAGGTCAAAGGGTCATCACCACAACATATTACAGACCCAAGCCATGGACATTTGAATCCTTCCCCTACCTGCTGCAAATTATTAGATGTAAACATGATTGAAACAGGGGTTGGAAGGAGAAAACACTCACGAAAAGAAGGACTCATAACTGGACCCAAAGCCGATGATGTTGAAGTAGCAGCCCATTGGCAGGCTTTTCAGCAAGAGCAGCAGAGTATCCTGCAAGAGAGAAGTCCAACAAGTGTCTTTACTCTTCAATAAACCTTATAGGACAGTCTTAAAGAACTAGTACAGAGTAACCACAGTGTACTGGATTTAACTCCAAACTACCTAGTGGTGAATCCTGTGCAGATTGAGCTGTTCATTTATTAGAATAGGGTTGCTGTGTGTGTGTGTGTGTGTGTATACCCTGGCACTGCCAATACGGTCCTGTGACCCAGACCCAAGGTGCATGGGGCATTCCATGCTGCCAGAGCGATCCACTACGAACAGGAACTCCCCGTGTGAGGTCATAGATGACATCACATCCTTGGGAAACTCTGGGTACAAGCTCAGCATGACCACTGGGTCACCCATCAGAGAGCCTGGGGGGGAGAGAGAGAGAGAGAGAGAGAGAAAGAGAAAGAGAGAAAGCGTGAGGGCGAGAGAAAGAGAACGAGAGAAAGAAATAAGTGTCCAACAGTTATTCTCCATTTCTAGAGGACGCCTCTCCTTCAGTCTCACCATGTCCCTCTCTGTAAACATGAATGAAGGTAGTAAACTAGACTACTCATTGATCTCATATACACCAATCTACAACAGAGTACACCCACCCCCCTCACCTGGCTTGGCAGAAGCCTGTGCTGCCTCTACTATAGCAGTAGGCTGATGGGTGTCTTGGTAATACAACAACAGCTCAACATCCCGGTCAAACTGATGACCTGCAGCCAGACTGACCTGCAGTTAGAACAACATTCACATGAAGGTAGAGCAGTCAGAGAGGGAATTGAACAACTATGAAGGATTCTGATGGTTTATGGTGCTAGTGAGAGTGCAAGCACACAGACATACACACAGTGTACACATTCATACGTACGTACGTAAAGCAACACACTTACACATGCATATGAACACACACACACACACAGTACCGTGGCTTGGGTTTTCTCTGTGTTGAGGTAGTTGAGTGGGTCCAGGGGACAGTTGGACTCTACTCTAGAGATGGGATGAGGGGACGACACATGGGCACTGAGGGACAGACTGTAGGGGACAGAACCAGCGGGCACCGAGGACACCTGGGCACTGCCACCACTACCACTGTCTGACCCTTAGAGAGAGATGGGTGAGGGAGAGAGGGGAGAGAGAGACCCACAGATTAAAATGTTTTTGTTCCAGCCCAGCACTAACACTTCTTTCATCTCATCAACAACTCACCAAGACCTTGATTAATTCAATAATGATTAATTCATTAAAACGGGACTGTAACTAAAGCATGCACCATCCCCTGTGGGTCTCCAATAGCAGGACTGAAGACCACTGCCCTATGGGACCAGGTACTGGTTCATAGTCACACTGCTGCCCACAAGGTTTTTACTTTGTTTTGCAGTGCCCTATGATGTATTAGTGGTTTGTGTCTCTATACAGGGGCCCATGTTCTTACCCTGGGGTTGGTAGCGGGGGTTGAGCACGGCGGGCAGGCAGAGCCTCAGGCCGTCGTCAGCCTGTACAGCCAGCTCTGTCACATAGTCCAGGCTGACAGAGGCCTTCTCCCCTGGAGGCAGACTTCCCACACTCAGCTTGAACACGTCCGGGCTCTCATCACTCTCCTCCAATAGGAAGGCCTGCTGTCCCGAGCTCAATGCATCATCATACTGCTCCTGTGCCTGAGGAGGGACAGAGGAACACAGGGACGCATCATCAACCTGACACACAGTATAGTACAGTAGCATACATCCAGGGGAATGTGCTGTCTGACTGACACTAGTCAGGTCAATGGGGTTTGACAGAGAGTCGCTTTGACAAAGCAGTAGGTTGGGAACCAGTTTTACAGGGTCAATGTCTAATACTGAGAGCAGAGAGCTGTCAACAAACATCTGAATAACTTTTGAAGCCCACTAGGTCATAGACTGCTGGTTAACCATAAAGTGATAATAATAAGTTATGGATTGGATTTATATAGAGCCTTTCTACCAACTGAGGTACCAAAAGCACTTTACATAGTAAGGGGGAAACTCATCTCATCCACCATCAATGTGTGGTACCCACCTGGGTGATGCACAGCAACCGTTTTGTACCAGAACGCTCACCACACACCAGATCTCATGGTGGAGAGGCGAGGAGTGATATTTGCCAATTAGGAATGAAGGGATTATTAGGTTGCCTTGATGGAAATGGGGCCAGGTTAGCTGGCCCGTAACATTTTACACCAAGTTTCTCTTAAACTGTGTAGTAACGCTATAATTACACTAGTAACAACACTTGTACTAACATGTTATTGATTGGTATTAATGTGAAATTAACCCAAATCCTGCAATAAATTATACTTTTGTAGATCTCAGAAAATGTCATAAAAAATATGTCTATAGTTGCATTTGTCTCATTATTGACTTGTCATCTCTCCTCACCTTCTGTTTCTCCTGAACCTCAGCCACCACCTCAGTCTGTCCTATCTTGGCGCTGAACCTGCAGACAGCAGCCTCTCCCGGCAGAGGGAAAACAAAGATGGCCTCCAGAGGGCTCTGCTCCTGGTTCTCATACTGCAGAGTGGAGCTCACAGTGGCCACATGCCCCTGCACACTCACTTCCACAGCAATACTCTTCAGAGGCACTGAGAGAAGGAGGGATGGATGGAGCAACATATTTTTTATTTTGTGAAAAACAATATACAGTTGAAATCAGAAGTTTACATACACCTGAGCCAAATACATTTAAACTCAGTTTTTCACAATTCCTGACATTTAATCCTAATAAAAATTCCCTGTTTTGGTCAGTTAGGATCACCACTTCATTTTAAGAATATGAAATGTCAGAATAATAGTAGAGAGAATGACTTATTTCAGCTTTTATTTCCTTCATCACATTCCCAGTGGGTCAGAAGTAAACATATACTCAATTAGTATTTGGTAGCATTGCCTTTAAATTGTTTAACTTGGGTCAATCGTTTCAGGTAGCCTTCCACAAGCTTCCCACAATAAGTTGGGTGAATTTTGGCTCATTCCTCCTGACAGAGCTGGTGTAACTGAGTCAGGTTTGTAGGCCTCCTTGCTCGCACACACTTCTTCAGTTCTGCCCACATTTTCTATAGGATTGAGGTCAGGGCTTTGTGATGGCCACTCCAATACCTAGACTTCGTTGTCCTTAAGCCATTTTGCCACAACTTTGGAAGTATGCTTGGGGTCATTGTCCATTTGGAAGACCCATTTGCGACCAAGCTTTAACTTCCTGACAGATGTCTTGAGATGTTGCTTCAAAAAATGCACATAATTTTCCTGCCTCATGATGCCATCTATTTTGTGAAGTGCACCAGTCACTCCTGCAGCAAAGCACCCCCACAACATGATGCTGCCACCCCCGTGCTTCACGGTTGGGATGGTGTTCTTCGGCTTGCAAGCCACCCCCTTTTTCCTCCAAACATAACAATGGTCATTATGGCCAAGCAGCTCTATTTTTGTTTCATCAGACCAGAGGACATTTCTCCACAAAGTACGATATTTGTCCCCATGTGCAGTTGCAAACTGTATTCTGGCTTTTTTAATGCTGGTTTTGGAGCAGTGGCTTCTTCCTTGCTGAACAGCCTTTCAGGTTATGTCGATATAGGACTCGTTTTACTGTGGATATAGATACTTTTGTACCTGTTTCCGCCAGCATCTTCACAAGGTCCTTTGCTGTTGTTCTGGGATTGATTTGCACTTTTCGCACCAAAGTACATTCATCTCTAGGAGACAGAACGCGTCTCCTTCCTGAGCGGTATGACGGCTGCGTGGTCCCATGGTGTTCATACTTGAGTACTATTGTTTGTACAGATGAACGTGGTACCCTCAGGCATTTGGAAATTGCTCCCAAGGATGAACCAGACTTGTGGAGGTCTACCTTTTTTTTTCTAAGGTCTTGGCTGATTTATTTTAGATTTTCCCATGATGTCAAGCAAAGAGGCACTGAGTTTGAACGTAGGTCTTGAAATACATCCACAGGTACAACTCCAATTGACTCAAATGATGTCAATTAGTCTATCAGAAGCTTCTAAAGCCATGACATCATTTTCTGGAATTTTCCAAGCTGTTTAAAGGCACAGTCAACTTAGTGTATGTAAACTTCTGACCCACTGGAATTGCGATACACTGAATTACAAGTGAAATAATCTGTCTGTAAACAATTGTTGTTAAAATGACTTGTGTCATGCACAAAGTAGATGTCCTAACTGACTTTCCAAAACTATAGTTTGTTAACAAGAAATGTGTGGAGTGGTTGAAAAACGAGTTTTAATAACTCCAACCTAAGTGTATGTAAACTTCCGACTTCAACTGTAAAGGTGGTGAAATGTTCTGAAGTATTTATTTAATAAAAAAGGAAGAGAAACAGACACAGGAAGTAAACAATCATTTATGCTTTCAAACCGTACCTGGTTCATTCTTGACAGTTACCAATCCACAGCAGTTCACCATTTTGGCTCCTGTATGGAGAAGTCAGGTGTCATATCATTGTCCTTTTACGGGCGTCTTACGTTAATAAAGTTTAATTGCCGTGCAACAGTAAACAGTTAATGGTAATATGCCAAGTGTCTATGATAAATTGTTTTATAAAGGCAGCCACAGAATGCAACTACTGACAGTAGGATGACAGTAATTGAGAGGTTTATCTAACCATGTTGGCAGGGCTCTACAACAATGTTCCCTCAAAATATTTTTTGAGGCACTGAGCAAATTTTAAGTCTGCTGAACGCAAACTGGAACATTTTTTAAATACTGTGTAACTTCCAGCGCGCGTTTAATTATGAACACCGAGGCTGTACCCACTTTAAGATACAGTTTTAACAGTGGCCAAGTAGGCTACTGTGGCTATTTGATCATAATGTAGGCCTACCAGAGTGGCCTACCATCAAAAACAATGAGAAAATGTATCCCATAACATTTTAACATGGAAGTAGCTGTTCTATCATTCAGCCTACAGTAGCAGCCAATGAGTGGTGTTCAATGTAGGCTTCATTCCATGAGACTTTATTTTTTTTTAAACATGCAGAGTGTGAGGTTCTGAGTTATGCACTATAACCCAATACTATATCACATGTGATTGAATATTAGCAACTGTTGGCCTGGGCGCCTGGGTGTCTGTGTGTGTGTGCTGGAAGTAACAGTTAGCCCCAGATAAGTGTGCTGGGAAGCTGTGGTTAGCCTTGAGCGAGAACAGTGTGCTTTTGTATGCAGGTGCAAATAGCTCAGACAATGTTGCAGAGCTGTCTGACCTCAGTCTCTGGGGTGAGGGAGCGTAATCTACACAGCAACAGCGCCGGGACACCAAAGAGCGCAAAGAGGCTAGGACTAGCCTGAGCGCCGGCGATAGGCTGGGTGAGTCTAAACCACGCCCAGTCTCTACTCTGTGACAGGCCGGCTCGGAAGCAGGAACTAACTCTGTCAGAGTATATTATAATGTCTTTGTCAGGAACAAGTCAGTTCTCTGTCTTATCCTGCGTGATGATACATTGAACCCGTATATACGAAAATTGCATTTACCATTTATTGCTTAGTTAATAAAAAATACATAGCATACAATCGGTGACTCTGTCATACTTATCCTTATACCAGAGTGAATTGACGCAACCCTAACAAGAGCTTGACATTTACCTGTTTATCCACTTGTCCTTCAGACAAGGAGGTGACAATTACTCTCATGTTGTGTTTCGATGCAAGAAACCACTTTTCAAAATAAAATGCATTATTATTCCCAAACCATTATTACAGAGAATCAGACAAATTATGCTAACCTCTGCCTATAGGCTACTTAGCGTATTCAAGCCGGTCTCAAAGTACAACACAAAAAATGTACATGTTTTGTGCTCTTGCAGGAAGCAATCACTCCCTATTTCTGACTACAAATTATCTTTAACTGGGCTAATAACTCACTAACTAAAACAAATCAAATGTGTTTATATAGCCCTTCTTACATCAGCTGATATCTCAAAGTGCTGTACAGAAACCCAGCCTAAAACCCCAAACAGCAAGCAATGCAGGTGTAGAAGCACGTAGAAGCAACTAAAAAAGGATATGAACAAAATGTGCACACGTGGCTACATGCTGCTCTCGCTTTGATCTCCAAACAAGCGCATCTACTCAAGACCACAACTCTAAATACAGTCCAGTTCAAAGTAAATGGCACAGATCCAAATATTGCATATAGGCCTACTGCAGCTCTGATTAGTTATGCCGCACCGTTCGGTGTAAAGTATGGGCTCAGTCGTGCGCAATAGAATCCTACTCTAATGAATTCTTCATATGACAATCTCTTGCGTAGTTAGTTTTGTTTCGTTATGTTGAATTGATAGTGGGTAATATTGTGTTGATTCAATCACAATTGACACAGTAAAGGGAAACGTTGATAGTGTTAACAGGGAAAACTCTAGAAAGTTGAGTGAAGTTCAATCTTGTGGTTCTATACATGGGATGATATACAGTAGAAAATAGTAAAAAATAAAGACAAACCCTTAAATGAGCAGGTGTGTCCAAACTTTTGACAGGTACTTTATATCTTCTGCGCACTACTACGCACTTTAGAGGGAACATTTCTCTACACCAACTTTTTCAGTTGTTGCACAAAGCACATGATTTGGTCTCACTTTTTTAAATAATTGACAATGACCTGGCGTGTGTCCCATAATGAGCCTGAATTCCATATAGAACCTGCCTAATAATGACAAGCCATCTTTTAAATTAGCATGCCCTTGTGCCCGAGTAAAGATGTGACAGGGAAGCGAATGATGAGTGCATCATTTCAATAGCAGGTGATTTGATCTTTCATTTGTGGGCTGAGCAAGTAGCCACAATGAAGGGTTTACACAGACATTGCCAAGACAATTTTAAAGGACTTTTTCAAGCACTTAATTGTAATTTTCAAGGACCTACATTTAAAAATGTAACTGTTTTAATAGCCAATATATATATATATATATATACACTTTATTAGGCAGACTAACTACTTTATATATATATATATATATATATATAACCACCATAAGAATAACATGTTTTAACAGGCCTACCCAATGGCATTATGAATTGACATTCAGATTATTATTTTTTACATTCTAAATATGTCAGAATAATGTGGGCATTGCCTGACTAAATAAATAGCATACTGCTGTAAAATAGGGACCTTGTAGCAGTCATAAGGACAAAGATTCCGCAGTAGTCAGGCAGATAGAGGTGCAAATGAATATTGGATTTATTTACACAGCGCTGGTGATGTGATAAATGTACAATTCAATTATATTTACAAACTTCTGACTTTAAAATGTGAGCATTCAAAAAGAAAAATGGCCTCTTATCAGAAAAAAAAAAAACTGTCCTAACCATACAAAGCACATGTGGGTTCTCCTAGGCTCAAATGCAGCCTCCCCATTGAGTTATCAAACGTGAACAGACGTGAACATCCCAAAACAGGCACTTCTAAAGAATAGGTGTGGCCAGATCTTGGCGAGCAGGCCAGGTGTATCTATACATGCTCAAGCACGCACGTTCACACATTGAACATCACGGAAAAACCAGACACATGCTCTCCAAACAAAGAAAAGAAAGAAATTGACGCAATCGACATTGCAATACACACGGCCCTTACCCACCTGGACAAAAGGGATACATATGTGAGGATGCTGTTCATCGACTACAGCTCGGCCTTCAATACCATAGTGCCCTATAAGCTGATTACAAAGCTGACAGCCCTGGGTCTGAACTGGGTCCTGGACTTCCTGACGGCTCACCCCCCCAGGCGGTGAATGTAGGTCACATTACCTCCTTGACATTGATTCTCAACACGGGGGCCCCACAGGGTGCGTACTCATTCCCCTCCTATATTCCCTGTGTACCCACGACTGCGTGCCTAACATAAGTTCACAAGTTCGCTGACGACACGACAGTAGTAGGCCTGATTACCATCAACTACGTGACAGACTACAGGGAGGAGGTAGGCACTCTGCTGGCGTGGCGCCATGTAAACAACCTCTCCTTCAACATTAGCAAAATAAAGCAGTTGATTGTGGACTTCAGGAGGAACCAGGCTGGACAAGACTCCATCCTCATCAACAGGGGTGACATAGATACTGTCAAGGCGCTTGTATGGAAAACCAAGTTGACCGCAAGGCGCTTGTATGGAAAACCAAGTTGAAACAAACATTTGATGTCTTGCTCATAATAACCGCACATGGTTTTACCTCAACAAGCACAACAGACTAGCGCAACACCCTTCAATTGAAACAGTGGGAAACAAAATGAAAGCGGCAACATCTATCATATAAACTGATCTGAAATGAAATCACAGCATAATTATATTGGAGCAGTAGAACTTTAAGGCCAAAATATAATTTAAGGTAGGCTTATTCCGTTGACTGAATTTGGCATTGCAAATATTCAACCAACACTTTTTAACACTTTCAACGCCACTCAACAACCAAAACGTTTGAAAGCTGTGCATTCTCTATTCCAGAAAGACTATTGCAGGGTTCCCTAACTTAAATTTTCATTTTTTAATATATTTTTTAATTGTTGGATATAAAACTGTAAAAACACCATGAAATGAGCTCCTAGTGATTTTAATTTTGGACATCCCAAGTATTCCCACGCATAATAGATCAATCCAAGTGATTGTACACAAATGTATGCAAGGTTTCAAATGATTGTTTTAGTCAAATATATCTGTTTGGGATTCTTGCGGTCAATATGCAGTCTTCAAATGATTGGTAATTATGTTACGGTCCACGACCATCCGCTCAAGAAAAATATCGGCCGTGGCTGAATGTAGTTGATGACCTCTGATTTATATGTGTGCAACGCACTTGTGATTAATAATCGGGAATCCATGTATTTTAATCAATTACATAGCCTAGATTAAAAATAGCATTAACACAAGAACATTTTTTCTTTACAGGCACTAACAGTCAGTGTTGCACTGGAGTGTTTAGCATAACTGTGCAGCCCTGTATGTGGAGCCCTGATGCACGCCCGGACAGGAGCATTCCCGTGCTGTTGTTGCTTCTTCAGAAGGTTGGTTCAATTTGGGCCAATTGCACATTATTGTTTAAATACATAATTTCATTTTAATCAAAATTTGAAAAGCAAATTGTTAACTAAAAACTACCGTGACCAGGTACATTTCTCATTGGCACCATTGTGACCAATTCAAAATGTGTGTCGCACTGCCAAGTCAAATGGTCACAAATACAACTGTTGTGGTCACAGTATCGAGCCCTGGTTGATCATGCGCCATAACTGCTGGTTGCTGATAAAGAACATTGCTTTGTACAGTAATACAATATTGGTTTCCAATATCTTTCCAGAACAGACAGTAATTCCTCATACAACAGATGCTTTGTGTAAAATTTGACATTTCCAAGCTTGAAGTTATTGTGAACAACAAATAATGAAATCACAGCAGCCTGATGCAATAATGTCAATATCTGTTCAGCCAGTGTAATCTCTGGTTGAACTGGTCAAATAGGATGGAATGCAATAGTCAATAATGTCAGGAGGTAGGCCTACCTGCCACTTAGAGGTCAGGTATTTCATTTGTATTCTTATTGTATGGTCCTGAGTATTAACGTCCAACAATTCAAGCTATATGTTGGATAAACATTGACATGAATGACATTTGACTATTGCTGTCTCTTGCTAGGCACATCAGGTTCCGTCATGACTGTTAGGGTTGGGGGCAATTGTAGCACAGTAATACAATGATCATGAGCCAAGCAGCCAAATTATGAGTACAAGTGATTTTAACTTTAAGATGGTATGAATTACACAAATAATACATGTAAAATAGCCTTGCTGTCCTGTAGAGCAGTGGTTTCCCAACCTTTTTCGGTTAATGTACCAACAAGAACATTTTGTTCTGTCCAGAGTACCACTGAAGTACCCCCAGAAGTGCATTTTACCAGTTAGCATATGGTCTCATGAGTCTTCTCAAGTACCCTCTGAGGATAAGCCAAGTACCCCCAGTGTCTTATATAAAAAAATGACAGGACCAGTTCAAGTGGGCTCTGCGGATTACATTTTTTTTTTTAAACCACACAAAACCACAATTGCCCCCGGTCTCGTCAACATGACCAATTTCTGAACGTTCTGTAACGTTCCGCACTACTGAACGGACCCCAAGGCGTGGTCTCTTTGCTTGTTGCTCTGCACAGTCATTGCGTCTATTATAGTAACCTAAATCAAACATCCAAAAAATATGGATAGTGTGATATGTGGATGATATCGAATTGAATGGCTATTTCTTGCCACCGACAATCATAAGCAAAGTAGGTAATACGTAATTTGAAAATATGTCTGATAAAATGTACAATATTTTGAAAACCTGAATGCTTTCACATAAATAGGCGAATCATCCTATAAACGACGCAGTTATGTAACATATTACCTTTACATATGTGATAGGCTAGTTTTCAATGATTTCCTTTTACTGGTCCTGGAGATAGAATCCCACCGTTTCTACTTCCGTGTAGCATTAATATCCGAGTAGGCTACCTCTTCCTGGTTTATAAAGATAAACGTCAATAGAAAACATTGCGCAATCAACTCATTGGCCAGTGTTCATAGTCACGCCTGCTATCTTCCTTACCATTGGTGAAAAGTCACATTGGGCCTATTCAACCAATCGTTGTTCTTGCGTCTGTAGCGCGGGTTTTTACTACCCTAATGCTTTAAACGTATTATTCGACATTTATTTCTATTGGCTATAGCAATTCGTCAATGGACTGAACACTAAACATATCTGTATGGTTATTGTGTTTATGGCTAGTCAATTCATTGGTTATCTACTGTCAGAGTATTAGGCTTAAAAAGACGTTAATGGAGTCTACTAGCCTACTCATCATACCTAACACTCCTCATGGACCCTATTAATCAGGTGTGTTCAAGCAGGGCTGGAACAAAAGCCTGCACTCCCAGTGACTCTCCAGGAGGGTTCGGCTACTCCTATTCTAGGTTCCATGCAGAAGGAACAGAGTGAAGTCATTAAAAAAATAGATACAATGACCAATTAAGATGTAGATTGTGATAGATTTTAATCAAGTGCAGTCATATATGAGGAATTACATGAATATAGAGAGACAGTGTTACATGATCAAACAGTAAAGGCACTGATCTAGCTTTCTGTATTGTCCACACCTCCTTCCTGCATGCATTTGGCCCCATATACATGGATAATGGATACATACAATAATAACCCACCGGGCACACACTGGTTGCATCAATGTTGTTTCCACGTTATTTAAATAAAATTACATTGAACCAAGGTGGAATAGATGTTGAATTGACAACTGTGCCCAGTGGGAAGGCATTTTACCAAGCATTTGGAGCAAGCATAAGGCTAGCATTTTGGTTAGTGATGACGAGTACTGCATACACATTGTTTCCAGTAGTCTATATGTAACAGTATAACTTTAAACCGTCCCCTCGCCCATACCCGGGCGCGAACCAGGGACCTTCTGCACACATCAACAACAGTCACCCACGAAGCGTCGTTACCCATCGCTCCACAAAAGCCGCGGCCCTTGCAGAGCAAGGGGCAACACTACTAATAGGTTTCAGAGCAAGTGACGTAACTGATTGAAACGCTACTAGCGCGTACCCGCTAACTAGCTAGCCATTTCACATCCGTTACATATATGGAAGTGATAACCAAAGCAAAGTCTAACAAGTACAGCTGTATATGTAACACGTAGATTCATGTTGATATGTTAATAACAACCAATACATAAGTGTCCCAACAGTAAATGACAATAGGCTAACATAGGTAAGAGGTTGTGTAGTGGCTTCCTTTCCTCTTTACCATAGCCACTGCCCAAGCCTGAAGCGGGGTTGTTTCGTACGCATACAGTCCACACTCAAGGTTTCCAAACGGCCAAACAATCAATGAGATCCAGGGATATGGTGCAACACATTTTTTTATTCTTATTTCTAACAAAAAAATTATTCTCCAATCAACTTAAAGCATAGATTACTTAATATGACCTGTTTGTATGTCTGTCTGTATGGTCAAAAAACTATACCGCTCCCGCATCTAGCAAGGACTCCTTCCCCCGAAGGCCCAACTTCCTGCCTTTATCCTAACACACTTAACACAGTACAATGAAATGGGCAAGAGTGGGGGGCTAACAGTTACACTAACAACAGATGAATATATCTCAATCAGGTAAATATAAATCATAAAGGTACGTACATAATATTTCATCATATACATTAATATATTTACACAAATGAAATGTACATGGAGCTCGGTATGTTCAGTCTTTTATACAAATATGTCCAAGCTCTAACAGCTTGATAATTAGGCTTGTTCAGGCCGGTACAGTTGCTAGCTCCACCAGTTTGCTTGGAGTAGGGGACTAGGAGCAGGCAGGGTTGTGTGTATATCTCACCCCAGGTAGAGTAGCGGGCGTGTGGGGGACAGAGAAAGGACTGGCAGGGTAAACCTCTCAGAGTCCCAGGGTGTCTTTCTGCACCTGGCAACCCAGAAGGGTGTTTCCAGCCTGGACACACTCGGACACACTGGCCACTGAAACACACAACATCACCAGGACAGGCATCATTATACTGTGGCATCATGGTTGCAAGGATGGGCAAAATGTATCTTCAACACTTGTTTGAAGACAAAATACCACCAACATTGTATTGTGAATGATTATATTCAAAATACAAATATATTTGTCATTTAAGTAATATGGTGGATCCCTACTAGGAAATTGCTTTCACCTGAACAATTTCTTTCCAAATCAGGGCAGATGAAGGACAAGAGTTGCCAGGACTATGAGTGTAAAATATAGCTACCTTTCTGAGCCTGGATCCATGATACTGCCTTCATGGCCAGAAACTGCCAAGTGTCACATCTGGAGGCAACCAGGCACCTCTCATCACCAATACTATCCCTATGGTGAAGCATGGTGGTGGCAGCATCATGCTGTGGGGATGTTTTCCAGCAGCAGGAACTGGGAGACTAGTCAGGATCAAGGAAAAGATGAACAGAGCAAAGCACAGAGAGATCCTTGATGAAAACCTGCTCCAGAGCGCTTAGGACCTCAGACTGGGGGCAAAGATTCACCTCCCAACAGGACAAGGACCCTAAGCACACAGCCAAGACAACACAGGAGTGGCTTTGGGACAAGTCTCTGAAAGTCCTTGAGTGGCCCCGCCAGAGCCTGGACTTGAACCCGATCGAACATCTCTGGAGAGACATGAAAATAGCTGTGTAGCGACGCTCCCCATCCAACCTGACAGAGCTTGAGGATCTGCAGAGAAGAATGAAACTCCCCAAATACAGGTGTGCCAAGCTTGTAGCGTCATACCCAAGAAGACTTGAGGCTGTAATCGTTGCCAAAAGGTGCTTCAACAAAGTACTGAGTAAAGGGTTCGAATACTTTTGTATGTGATCATTTTTTTTTTTTTTTTTTTATACATTTGCAAATATTTTCTAAAACCAGTTTTTGCTTTGTAATTATGGGGAGTTGTGTGTAGATTGAGATAAAACAAATGTTTAAATACATTTTAAAGTAAGGCTGTAACGTAACAAAAAGGTGGAAAAAGTGAAGGGGTCTGAATACTTTCCAAACGCACTAATATAACCAGTTGATATTACTGTTTCAATAAATTAATCTTAAAATGGCACTTTTTATTGACTATATAATAGGCAATTTAGCAATTAGGATTCATTATCTGTAATGGTTATGATAAATTAGGCATTGTTGCACTGTTGGCATATATACTGAACAAAAATATAAAAACGCAACATGTAAAATGTTAGTCCCATGTTTCATGAGCTGAAATAAAAGATCCCAGAAATGTTCCATACGCACAAAAAGCTTATTTCTCTCAGATTGTGCACAAATTTGCTTACATCCCTGTTAGTAAGCATTTCTCCTTTGCCAAGATAATCCATCCATTTGACAGGTGTGGCATATCAATATGCTGATTAAACAGCATGATCATTATAGGTGCACCTTGTGTTGGGGACAATAAAAGGCCACTAAAATGTGCAGTTTTGTCACACAACACAATGCCAAAGATGTCTCATGTTGGAGGGAGCGTGCAATTGGCATGCTGACTGCAGGAATGTCCACCAGAGCTGTTGCCAGATAATTTAATGTTCATTTCACTACCATAAGCCGCCTCCGTCATTTTAGAGAATTTGGCGGTGCGTCCAACCGGCCTTACAACAGCAGACCACTTGTAACCACGCCAACCCAGGACCTCCACATTCGGCTTCTTCACCAGCTGATGAAACTGAGGAGTGTTTCTGTCTGTAATAAAGCCCTTTTGTGGGGGAAACTATTATGATTGGCTGGGCCCGCCTCCCAAGTGGGTGGGCCTATGCCCTCTCAAGCCCACCCATGGCTGCGCCACTGCCCAGTCATGTGAAATCTATAGATTACAGCCTAAGGAATTTATTTAAAATTGACTGATTTCCTTATATGAACTGTAACTCAATAAAATTGTTGCATTTATATTTTTTTGTATAGATAAATGCATAATTTTTTCTGTGCTGGCCTTCTGTTCTAAAAAATACCGTCTTTTTTTTTAGTACTGAACAGTCAAAATGTCTAACATCCATCCCTCTGTCAGAATATAAATGGGCTGGTGAACGTTTTTAAAGTGGACAGGCTTTTTTGGCATCATGGACATGCATCAGACCCAGGATTTCATATGGATTGGCCCAACATTGGCCATGTTGTGATGCAAATACATTAGGTTATTGTTCTATATTGTGCCAACTGATATTACTGCATTTTTTAATCAAATGTAAACAGTGTAAAAAAAAAAATATGATAAATAAAGCCTACTGGACTACAGAACACAATCACCCCAGTCAGATCTTTCCTGAAGAATTCTAAACAGCTCTGCCCTTCCTTATCACACCCATTAATCCAACTTCCCTTTTCCAAACTGAACAAGTTCCACAGACATGTGACTAACAGAAATGGAATAATGTGTCCCTTTTTTACGAATGATCTTTTAAAGACAGGGTCCTGAAAAAGGGACGTTCTCTTTTTGCTGAGTTTAATATGTGAACAGCATGTTGAATCCAATAGCTACAGTTTATGTTCATGCATACGTAACGTTAGTATTAAACTAGTTCGCCTAATCTTCGGTTTTCTCGACGAGGAAGATCCACAGGTAGTCGACAGGAATGCAAACCGATGATCATGCAACCATATACAAGTGTCATTTCACGTAGTTATTTGGTTGATTGATTGTTCAACGAATTTGGGCAGTGTTGCTAAGCCCAAGTCAGTCAAACAGTGCATGAAGCCACGAAGAAGTACAAGCTCAACATGTGACCGACTAACATATGCGATAATGTAAACATTTGGCATCAGGGTATATTTAAATAATTATTAGCCTGATATAGGAACTAGCTACGTTAAGAACTTCAACGTCAAAAACTAAACGTTTGCGAGCTAGCTAATCCCCTAATGTTAGCTAGAATTCTGTAGCTAGCCATAACGACACTGGCACATACTTGCGCCACCTCTACCAGTCGAAAATATAACTACAGTAGCTAACCTAATTAGCGTTACTTTCACTTACCTACTTAATCAACAACATCCACGTTTCAATGTTTTGTTTTTGCAAGTGTTAGTGAAACAGTTACTAGAGACAGGAGATCAAGTGGAGACATAGGACGAGGTGGATATTTGTATAATAAGGCCGTTTAATCACATGTAAAAATATCTTAGTATATCGTGCAACACGGCCCCTTCTTTCTGATTCGTATGGAATCGTCGGGAAAAGAGAGCGCTCTAAACAGTTCATACAGATTATATAGGCAACAAGCAAAGTAGGTTGATCTTGTAGTCTGGCCTTCTGATTGGTCGATCTGGGTCGTGGGTAGTCCTGATCAGGCCTGGTGTCAACGTTCCATTGGTTCTTCACACAGTTCTTTGTCTTGTGCTCCAACCTTGAGTTGTGTGTGTCTGTGGTTGTCATGGGGGAGGGGAGTTGTGTGTGTCGGTGGTTGGTGTCTAATGAGACCAGCATATGTCCAAGGGAAAACGGGGGTGTGTGTATTTTGTATAAAAGATAGCTTATGTTGAGAAGTTGTTATTACAAGTTTCCAGTATCTATTACAATTTCTTACAAATCCCCCTCTTCACGTCTTATAGACGTGAATAAACTAGTTAAAATTTGTCACAAGAGACGTGACATAAAAGTAAAAAAAAGACAAAGCTATGGGATAAAATTTGTCAGAAGACAAATTTTGATTCCCCCTCTTCACGTCTCACAAGAGACGTGACATAAAAGTAAAAAAAGACAAAGCTATGGGATAAAATTTGTCAGAAGACAAATTTTGATTCCCCCTCTTCACGTCTCACAAGAGACGTGACATAAAAGTAAAAAAAGACAAAGCTATGGGATAAAATTTGTCAGAAGACAAATTTTGATTCCCCCTCTTCACGTCTCACAAGAGACGTGACATAAAAGTTTCTTAGTCCTCAAATAGATAGACAAGTCCAGCTTCCCCATCATCAAGCAATGGGAACATTTGGGCCCTTTCCTGATTAGGGTCTATGGCGGCAGTGATAACACGGCTAACAAGCGTCCGCGCACATGGAATGCAACAGCATCCACAAAGTACAAGAATGCCTGCAAAAACGGAAATAGATACTAGGATAGAGGAAACCAGCGTCTTATATTTACCAAAAGCATCCATCCATGAGTCCCACATAGAAGTGTCCACTCCAGAATGCTGTTTCATCTTACCATTAAGGGTACGAAGTCCCTCCAATGCTACAGTCAGACTCCCATCCGTAGCTGTGTTGTTGGGAATGAAAGTACAACACTGTTCACCAAACATTGCACAGACCCCCCCCCGTTCAGCCAATAACATATCAACCGCGATTCTATTTTGAAATGCCATCAGGGACGTAGCTGCCAATTGTCCATGGACCGCCTCGAAGCCTTGTTGAGTCCAATTGCCCAGTTTCTGGACATTAAAATGAATGTAGTTAATTCTGTCCACATTTTTATTAACTGTACACCACCAGCAAAATGATGATTCAAAACCCGCGGCTACTTGGTCAACCAATTTATACTCATCTGGTACCCCCCTGGGGACGCCAATTGCATCAATGTAAGTTGGGTCCCCAGCAGAAGGGCCCACCGTGCGCTTGGTCCTGATAGGCCAATATTCAGGACCCAGGGCTTGTATACGGGTGAGGAGATCTTGGACGCCTATGGGGTACACAGAGATGGGCAACAAAAGAGTTACAAGTGCACAGGTACCAGTGGCATTGTGGGGAAGTCTGTCCAACAGACTAGTTCCCCCACACCACCACCACACATCAGCTCTAGACACTGGTTTAAAGATTGCCGTGAGCATGTGAGTGTACGAGCACCAACTAACAGGGAGCTTACCCAACAATGTCCCTCCACCTGTCATGGTTATGCATGTGAAGTTAGCTCTAGCCACACTGGAGGAGAATATCGGTTTCTTGACCACCGTGGTGACTACCGGATAAACAGCGTCCCACTGTGAACACTTCTCAGGTGGGTTGTCTTCGTCCATAAGGGGCATTAGACAGTCTCCGCTAATAGCGGCTGGGACTATGCGGAGCAATGGCCTAGCTCCCATACAAACGACGCAGCTTTGCAGGGTCATATTAGCTGCTTGTTCAGTCAATAGGAGCCAATTGTTAGAGAACCCTGAGATTCCGGTGGCAGTAAGAATGATATCATCAGGGGTGGTAGGAGTGGGGACCATATTAATAGGACCCCAATCACCCTTCCCCCTAGATGTTAAAACAGTAAACCGGTCAGAAATAGCAGAGGGCTGAGCCTGCTGTGTAATGCAGATTTTTAATGGCCAGTAGAGTAGATCCTTGCTAGACTCTACCTGTGGTGCTAGTATAAAATCCTGACAACCCGTCCCAGTACCTGGTCGGATAATTAGTGATAAACCCCAATTACGCAATTTAGTCCTAGTCAGTGACAATCTTTTCCGCCAGATAAGAACTGCTTGCCCTGATGAATAACTGGACCAGTCAGGACCAGTCTCAGCGACCAGGCTCTTCCATGACCACTCCTGAAACCCCCCTTTTGTCATATACCAGTTAAATCTGGTGTACTCCAAAGCATGCCCTCCCAGGCCATTCCTAGCTTTTCCCAATACCCCCCAAGACAGTGTAATGGTGGTGGTCACATTAACGGGTACACATAAGGTGGTGCTTCTAACCTCTGTTGGAGTGCAGGGTTGGTCTGTGGTTGTAGTGCTACGTTTGTGTATGGCAGGACTGGTGAGATCGAGGGTAATGTTGGACGTGACATTAGTAGTTGTAAGATGTGAGAGGGGTGAATGTGTGAGCTGTTGTATAAGCCATGTGAAAGTTCCTAGGGACACTCCAGTAATGATTATGAAAATAACAAACAAGGGACCGGAAATTCCCAGTTTCTCCCAGGGATTGAGATATCCCGTTCCTAGGCGAGTAGCCTTAGTTCGTGGAAACTGGGGCTGGCGTCCCATTTTCACCAACTAAGGTTTGTTTGGTTGGAGTCGAATTGAGATTGGCCAAATCGGCCCTGACTTCAGTCAGAGTTCTGGAAGGAGTTGGGGCTGGTGTACAATGTGTAAGGTGATGCCAAGGTGCGCCCGATTTACCTTTGACCTGGACTGAGTGTGAAGTAACCTCCTTCACTTCGTACGGTCCAGTCCACCTGGGTTCTAGCCACTTTCTCTTGTGGACTTTCACCCTTACCCAGTCACCAACTTTTACCTTCAGTGATGCCGGATCTCCCGTCAGCTCCCCCTCCTGGACCTTGTGAATCTGTTTGGAGAGAGCTGCAGAAAGTTCCGTCAGTTTTCTCACATATTCAGACATTACAATTTGTTGTACATCAAGGGCGGGCATATGACCTCCCTCCCTTGGTGGACCAGGCATGACTCTTCCAGTCATTATCTCATGAGGAGAGAGATGGGTGCCTGCACCTGGCGAGGCTCTCATGGCCATCAATGCCAGGGGCAGGGCTTCAACCCACGTCAACTTCGAACCTGCACATACCTTAGCTATCTTAGCCTTAAGGGTCTGATTTGAGCGCTCCACGAGGCCCTGCGATTGGGGCTTGTACACTGACCCAAATTTGTGTACAATGCCAAATCTTTCCTCCACCTGTCTCAGGTGTTTGTTACTGAAGTGGGATCCGTTGTCGGATCTGATTTGCCTGGGGACTCCATACCTTGGTATGAGTTCGGTTTGCAGCCACTTAATGACCGATTTTGCATCCTCCCTTGCTGTTGGTATTGCCTCAACCCATTTAGAGAACCTGTCTACCATAACTAACAGGTACCTTTTTCCATTTGTCACATTGTCTTGCCCCATATCTGTGTAATCTATGCTGATGTCCTGAAAACAAGCGTTTGGGACTGGGTATGAACCCATGGGCGTTTGATATGGTTTCTTTGGATTGTGGCTACCACAAATGCTACACTCGTCACAAAACAAATCTGTCATGTCTTTCATGTGGGGGTGCCACCAGATGTGGGACACCTTTTGTAAAGTCTTCAGTTTGCCTTCGTGTGTGGGCCCATGAGCTTCTCGTATTAGTTCTGGACAGAGGTTTGCAGGGGCCACTAGTCTGCCATCATGGCATCTCCACAGTTCATCAGGTCCTTTGGTGGCCCCTTTCTGTCCCCATACTGAGTGTTCATAGGGTCCTGCTGAAAACTGGAGTTCTTTTATGTGTTGCCCTGTGAGCTCAGTCCGAGCTGGTTGGATCTGAAGTATCATTTTTTCTCGGGGTGTATCCACCAGCTTTCTTGGCTGCTTTGTCAGCTGCATCATTTCCCTCGCTGACTCTGTTTTTCAGTTGTTGATGTCCTTTACACTTCATGATGGCCACCTTCTTAGGTAGTGAGACTGATTTAATCAGTTTTTCCATCTGTGTCTTGTGTTTGATTGGCAGGTTTCCTGTGGTGGTGAAGTTGCGTCTAACCCATTGTGGTCCATCAGTATGGACTGCTCCATGAGCATACGCTGAGTCGGTGTAGATGTTTACAGTCTTTCCTTCAGCTCTTTCCAGAGCTTGTGTCAAACCTATGATTTCAGCTAATTGGGCTGATGCAGGTTGTGTGATGATGGCAGATTCCAAAGTCACATGTGATCTATCCGGGAGCTGCTGCACCACTGCGTATGCTGCTATGTTCCCTTCCTCTCCTCTATAGCAGCATCCATCTGTGTATAACCATAGGTCCGGGTTGGTGAGTGGTTCGTTCCCCAGGTCAGGTCTCAGTTTCAGTTCTTGTGCAGCTCTTTCTACACAGGAGTGGGGTAGTCCTTCTTCAGCATTGAGTGCGTCTGCCATGTTTTTGTCAGTGTTGACAAATGTGATGTGTGATTGTGTGCATTTATTCTGGATTTTCGTTTTTCTTTCAACGCTGAACGTGAATTCTTTGCTCATCAGATATGCTGCAACCCCATGGTGGGTGTGTATTTCCAATGGATGGCACATTACCAAATGGGCTGTTTTTTCAATAGCTTTTGCCACTGCAGCTACATACCTGGAACATGTGGTTTGTCCTACTTCGATGTGGTCCAATTTGGAGGAGTGATACATCAACACTCTTCTCTCCCCCTCTTGTTTCTGAAAAAGGCTGGATGATGTGAATCCTTCCTTTTCAGAAACATCCAGATGGAATTTGTTTTTGTAGTCAGGTGATGTCAATGCTGCTGCCACTGAGAGATCTGTTTTCAAGAGTGCAAAAGCCTTTGATGCTTCAGTGGTCCATGTCAATGACGAGTGTAGGTTCCTTGGTCCCGCCTCTCGCACTATTTCTCTCAGTGGCTCAGTTCTGGCAGTGTAGTCTGGGATGTGTGTTCGGCTGTACCCTGTCAAGCCAAGGAAAGACAACATTCCCGACACAGTGATGGGGCGTGGATGATGAAGTATAGAGTCTCTGTGGGTTTTGGAGAGTCCTGCTCCTTCTCCCGAGATTTCTCTACCAAGGAAAAGGACAGTTCTGCGACAGGACTGGACTTTGCTCATTTTGACTTTGTATCCTTTGACGGCCAGGAAGTCCAGTAATGTTTTTGTCATCTGTAGGCAGAGATCAGAAGTGGGAGCCCCCAGCAAAAGGTCGTCTACATATTGGATCAGTATCACACCTTCTGGGATTTTCAACTCTGCCAGGTGTGTCTTAAGGATGTGATTGAAGATTCCGGGAGAACACCTGTAACCCTGTGGGAGAACCGAATAAGTGTACTGTTGATGTTCGTACGTGAAAGCAAAGAGTGGCTGTGAGGCTTCATCAAGTGGGATGCTGAAGAAAGCATTAGCCAGATCCACCACCGTGAAGTATTGGTGTTTTGGAGACAGATTGCTCAGAGTGATGTGAGGGTCAGGGACAGGTAGGTCTATAGGTGCAGTAACGTCATTTACTGCTCGGAAGTCTTGAACCATCCGGTATGTTTCTCCTCCAGCTTTCAGCACTGGTAGGATCGGCGTGTTCCATGGAGATACAGTTCGATAGATAACCTGTACTCTTAGTAACCCATTAATGGTCGGTTGGATCCCCATGGTCTGTTCGGGTTTCAAACGGTATTGAGTTCGGTAAACAGGTATTTGACCTGGGTTCAGTAGGGTGATGGTGACCGGTGCCACCTGTAGTTGGCCCACATCAAAAGGGGTGTGAGTCCATATCCTTTCATCTATGGTGGAGATCAATGCTTTGGTAGATGGGTGGTCGGTGTATGGCTTACCATGGTGTCTTGGCAGGGTCAGTCGTTCTGGAAGACAGTGTTCTTCAGTGTCAACAGTCATGAACCTCCACATGTTTTCAGTGGTGGCCTTGTGTATTCCCGGTGTTTGGGTGGGTTCCCACTGAAGTTTGGATGCTCGTCTGATCATAGGGCCCAGGCTCCTTGCTTCAAAACCGTTACCCACTGCCAGTGTAACATGGGGAGCTGACTCCTCCCCTAGTAGGTACCAGGATTTCAAATGAGGTGGTAGGATGACTGGTGCTGCCACCCCCTCTTGTCCACACACAATGGTGCAACACCTGATGGATGGCGTTAGGTGCATCATGTTCTCATCCCAGTCATCGGTGTATGTGTTCACGTCATTGTCTGTCACATTCAATGTACAGTGGATTTCAGCTTGTGGGGTCTTGTATGGGTGTAATGCATAGATCTGTGATTTCAGTTGATTGAACTTAAACTGGACCTCCGGGGTCCCTGGACCTGTTTCAATGCATTTCAGCCAATAGATTTCTTGCGTTGCTGACAACACAGGGGTTGGAATGATGGGTAGCATTAGTATTTTGACGGGATGATTTGGTGTTGAGGGAATAGGATCAATGGAGACCTCCACGCCCTTCTCAGTGAGGTAAATTGAACATTTTAGTTTGCACAGTAGATCCCTTCCTAGGAGGTTGATTGGACAATTGGGACAGTATAGGAACTGATGCTTCAAATTGGAAGGGCCCCATGAGAAAAGCAATGGAATGGTCTTGTTTTGTGCTTCGGGTGTTCCTGATACCCCCACCACCTGTATTGTTTCCGAAGAGAGTGGTTGACGAGATCTTATGGCAGAATACGTACATCCTGTATCTACCAAAAATTGGTGGGTCACTCCCTCCACCTCACACATGATAGTTGGTTCGGTGTGGAGTGGAAAATGTTGACCCCCATTCTCGTTCTGTGGTGGTGGGCAGCTTCAGGGCCATGGGGCATATTCGTCTGACATGCCCTGGAAAGGAGGAGGCGGCTGTTGGTTAGGGTCTTGGGGTGGGTGATTGTATGCAGGTTGTTGGGCTGCACGTGGTTGGTACATCATTGGTCGGACTCCTCCCCTCGGCCTCAGGGCGTATCCTCGTCCCCTATTCACCATCCACTGGTTTTGGGCCGCTGTCACTGGGTATGGACACAGACGAGCCATATGTCCTGTCTGCTTACAATTGTAACAGCTCCCCCAGGGTCCAGTGTTCCTTGGTTGTTGTCCCCATGTAGACGAATAGCCTGGTTGTGGTGGGTAATAGTATGGTTGTGCGGCCATTGGGACAGGTTGTTCCATCCCGGGTGCTGGCATGGGAGGTCCCTGTGGTGCCATGGGTGGTTGTTGTTGCTGTATCATTTGTGAAACCGTTTTTTCAATGATTTGTGAGATGTCTTGTTGATCTTCAGCCACCATTTGTTTCTTCGGTTTATCTCCTTTCTGGGCCTCTTTCAATTGTAGTTTCAAAAGTTGTACCTGTAGGGACTGGACTTGTGTTTCAGCCCCTCCCTTATCCTTATTGTATTGGGTGATGTGGTGATGTACATGGGAATTGAACTGAGCCTGGGGAAGTGCCATTAACCCCACCGTGGCCCTAAGTTTAGTTCGGACCTCAATTGGAGCACCGCTCACCACCATCTCCTTCCACATGCTGACCGTGGTGCCAGTATGGTCATATGGTTCTTCATGAACAGTTCTCCATGTGGTCTTCGCTCTGTCGAGGTAGGCTGCCGGTTGTTCCCCTGGATTGATGGTGAATGATGAAAGGGTTGCATGGTTTCGTTCTGTGGGATATGCCCTTCTCAACACTGCCCACAATTCCGCTCGGAAGTCTTCCTGGGCCAGTGCAGCCGGGGCTGCGGCAAGATCTGCATCTCTTATCAGAGCACTCATGGTGGTATGGTCTGTTGCTCTAGCCAGAAGGGCCCTCATGTCACCTAAACAGAGCCGTAGACCTGACGTCAGTGTTTGGAGTTGAAGGAGCCATGCAGAGGCACCCCCATGCAGGCTGGGTAATTGTTCCATCAAAGTGGTAAGGTCTGTTATTTTCCAGGGTTGGTATTCTTCATGCCCTCCGTCCGGAGTGGGCCTCAACGGCATCTGCATCTCCGACCCTCCTCGTCCTCCATGTTGGGGATCCCAGTCTGCCCTGGACGAGACACCCCTGCTGTTCTGTTCCCTGAGACGTACGGACTGTCTAATAGGTTCGACCAAATCCGTCACCTTCCCCATCATTACCCCTTTTATATGGTACGAGCCCTCTCCACGTTCAGCATCTTCTATCATAGATCTGGCCAGTGCCACTGACTCCCTGAGGTCTCGCTCCACCTCCTCTTCATCTTGTCCTGTTCTGTTCTCAAATTCATCGTCCTTGCTGTGGTTCCTTCTTAATGAGGCCCCAGAGGAACATTGTCCTGGTGACGACCATGACCCTTCAGAGACTATTTGACTATCCCCCCGTGTTCTGTTTCTGAACCAGTCTGGGTTTGGAGTGGAAGAAAACTGAATCAGCTCTCTGTCTTCTCTCTTCAAAGGGCCTGGTTGAGACTGTAGGAGTAAATGAGATGTATAGGACAGCACATAGATGTATAAAATGGCTGAACATTAAAGATAGACCACACTAATGAAAGGGAGAGAACACATGGTCTGCTGACCTGACACTAATGATAAAGAAACACATGGTCTGCTGACCTGACACTAAGGATAGAGAAACACATGGTCTGCTGACCTGACACTTAGGATAAAGAGACACATGGTCTGCTGACCTGACACTAATGATAAAGAGATTCATAGTCAGCTGCTTCTACACAGAGGCATATAGGACAGAATCTGCTGATTCCAATAAAGGTAAACTGAACAAAGAGTACATAGACACATTTAAGAAAAGAATTGAGACATTATGCTGACACACTAAAAGATAGAGGGTCCAGCCACCATTATAATCAAATTGAAAACAGATATGAGCGTTATTGGGCGTGAACAAGTAGGAGGCTTGAACTAAAAGATAATGGTGGTGAAAGACTTAAGAAAAGAAAGGTCATTTGCATAAGGGATGGACATAATACTATGTGTGTATAAATATAACAGCTGGAGTTCTGAGAAGGTGTGTGTTCCGCGGGACATTCCGGCTTTGATATACTTTGTATTAAAAAGTCTATTTGATTTCACAAGTTCTTATGAGTGTTATATTTCTGAGATGATTTTCCACGACATATTTGGCGAGCTTAGCCAGGAGGGACAGGGACTGAGGAATGGCGTTCAGGGCTGGAGATAGTTTCTTTGGACAATCTTGCAAACACTATGGCCACAACTATGAAAAAGGTAAGCTTGTTCTTACATAGTTGAAATGTTTGTATGGATTGCTTCAGAGATCCTGTCTCAGCGAGAGGGGCGCCATGTAAGTCTCTCTTTCAAATTTCCTAAAAAGAAACCAGTAAATACTAAAGAACTTTTGAATTCAATGAATTTGCATGTATGTGTAATTTGGGTTTTGTATGAATGCGCATGTCTAGAGATTGAGTGAACTGGAACTGTGAACTTCGCTTGTGTTGGGTGTTTGGCTGGGGGGAGCGGGCATTTGTTCTGGTTGGACTGCTCGAGACGGGCTCATGTGTCTGGTTTGATTGGGGGAGTTGTTCCGTCTGATTCTGCTTGGCCGGGTTCGACCGTATCAGGATCTGTTTTGGGATGTGCGTAAACACACCTCAGTCAACCTGAGCGGGCGACTCGTGTCGGGTGTGTGTGATTCGGACTGCCCCTCTCGTCGGACCATCCATTTTGAGCAGCCTTGTGTGGGCTGATTGGCGCGACTGTTTGTACTCTCTAGTTGAGCGGCTGGGCTCAGGCGCAGGGCTACAACTAGCAGTTTATACGGTTAAAGCATAAATCAGTAGATAAATAATAGGTAGAAAATCCTGTGATACCTCTTCAATAAAATTAGTAGAAGGAATGCTTGGACAGGTTACTTATGAATAACGGCTCTAAAGATAACAGAGAACTGCATAAATAAGTAGTTAGGAAGCCACGATACCGCTCTTTAAAAAAGGAACATTTTTAAAGAGGTCTGCTTGGGTGGGATATTCACGGCAGAAGGATCTGTTGGTGAATATTTAGTAGTTAAATAAATATTTCATGGCTACCGCCCCAGAATGGGGGACTGAACGGATGAATATTTAGAAGGCAGAAAGAACGTTAGCCCGATTGTGCGGCGTTCAACTGCAAAAGTAGCTTATACGGTCAAAGCATAAATCAGTAGTTAAATAAATATTTCATGGTTAACGCTCTGAAAGGAGGACTGTACGGGTGAAATATTAGGTTGTAGGAAAAACGTTTGCCCGATTGTGCGGCGTTCAAATGCAAAAGAAATCCTGCGAATAAAAAACCGCTCTGTCTAGCTAACAGGGTTTTGTAATTCAGTAGGTCACGCCACAATACTACTCTAATAATAGAAGAAAAGATCAGTATTGGGGGGGTGAATAGGATATGAAGACAAGCTGATCCGATTAGACAGTAGTCTCGTCATATTGTAGAAATCTTAGCAGTCTAGGCTTATGTAGGAGGAAGTGAATTAAGTCAATAAAGAAAGACTAAGTTGTTTTGAGGTAAAAACAAAGGGATTGAATGAACAGATGAAAAATAAAAAGGATGAATGAAAATGTTGTAAGAAATGAGTGGATCTGTGTAAAGATAGAACATTAGGAAGAAAGATAGGACAGGTTGTGTGTGTGTAGGCAGAGCTTCCAGAAGAGGGAGCGCGCAGCCCTCCTGTGACAGAGTAGAAAGTTGAGGAAGGGTGCCTCTAACTAGAATAAGGGAGGCACAGTCGCATGGGACCAAAATGTGAAGCTCGATTTGCAGGCGTTCTGATGTCAACATTCTATCATCAGAAAATACATTGCGATGAGGTACAAATGTGGTTCCTCTAGTCCTCGCAGACGTGCGGGTGATTAGCAGAACTATTGACAAGATCTAAGAACCAATAAGAAAATAGCTCTCTGTTCTGGATATAGGTATATTGGGTATGGGGAAAATAGTGTAATGTGACACTAGAACTTAGTGCGGTAGCAGGAAATGCCGCTATACAAGAGTTTATATCCTTGTCAAAATAACAAACAACTAATTGGTTTGAGGTTAGTGAGAATGGAATTTTTTACTTGGCGGTGTGTAGTCTCTGAGCGAACAATGAGTGTTTCATAGAGATTACAGTTTATATGTGGTCAAGAAGAAGTATTAGATCACGTTTGACTTGACATCTAGTAGAGTACAGATGGAATTTCAATTGTTAGGCATTCTATACCGTCATTCTCTGAAAACTGTTAAGACGTTTATGGAATAAAAACTATTTGCTGATTAAAAGGTAACATTGTGAATATTAACGATATGTATACTTTCTTTTCCAGAAAAAAAGGGTTTAATCTTCTCTGGTCAAAATGTCATTGGAGACTGCATTACTGTGGAAAGCAGTTCTTAAAGTCAGTTGCTTTAAAAATAAAAGTATCTGGATAAGGCTAAAAAATGGAGTTCTGGATGAGTGAGTCCAGTCCCTTTGCGATATTGGCTTATGGTTCACTAGTAAGTACACCATGTACTGGGAATGAATATGCATTAGTAGATTTATTGGAAGGGTTTTTTCCAATTCAGTTTCAAATTGGGTATGCAAAAGGATGGAAATGTTTTTGAAAAATGTATTTAAGTTGTTCCTAAAGAAAGGGGGAGTGGAAACATATTAATGGTGTCAAAATGCCCTGAATCCTAAGAATTTCCTGTGAAAGACTGATCACCTTTTACTAGAAATTGTTGGAACAGGTGGGATTTACTTATAAAATGATTAAAAGACACCAGACTCTATTCAAACTGTATAATTACTTTGAAAATCTATTATGTCCCTGGGAAAATTATGAAGAGTTGTACCCTTAAATTGAATAAGTTATTCAAATAGGTTTATTTTAATTTTAATTTTGATATAACATGGGTTCATAGGTAAAACTATCAGTTCCTTGGGGTTATGGTCTTTGGGTAAATACAAATGTGTTTTGTTCATTCTGCATATAAAAAGTGATGAAAGTTACTCCAAAGGGTTTATTGGAGTGTGGGTCTCTGTGAGGGTTTTGTTGATAAATACCTCATCTGTAATTCATCTGAGAGATCACCAGTAGAATAAGGGAGTTATCATAAAAGGTGAGGTCAGAATGCTTTAAGGCATGGGAGAGAATATCACTACTAGTGGGTGTGGAGCTCAAACCCACCCTAACCGACTGAATAGTGAGGGACAACTGTGTCTGATGATCTGTGAACTGTATCTAAAAAAAGACATGCTGAAATGATATGGGCCAGGGAGAATAATGACTTAAAGGAATTGGGGTACTGATTTTTTTATTATCAGGCCACTCATGAGAGAAACTGAGACAAAAGGGCTATTGGGAAAATAGATAGTACTGGTAATAAAAGTGTTTAGTATAAATGTTAATTATTAAAGGGATGATGTGTATTGAATAGATAAGGTCAAATTTGAGTTAAAGTAAACACTAAGGATTGTTATCCTGAATATTGGGTTGGAAAATGTATAAAATAAATAAATAAATAACTGTTTAGTTATTTAGATATAGAACTGTTTAAATTTAATAGGCCTAGGGCCGCTCTGGAATCTAATCCTGAGACAAGGAGGTTGACAAAACTTACAGAATATTAGATTAAAGGTTTTTTGTTTCTTTTGTTTTATAATGTCATTGGAATTGTAATGATAAAATGTGATGTTTAATTGAATAAAAAGGTAGTCTGTTGTGCGAAGATACCCAAGAATGAAGAAGAAAGAGACCAATAATAACATGGGCATAGAATGACACGGATGGACGTTTTCTCCAGGTTTAATTACATTACAAATAGTGGTAATTTATTGCAAATGTGTAATTATTATAAAAAATTTTCTCTTTTTCTCGTTTGGTCAATTTATTTTTGTTTTGAGGAACATAAGGTTGTGTATATGTTCCTGAGGAGGGACTGATACTGATATAAATGATATATAAATTGACTTAAGGATGTTTTAAGTATGTATCAAACAATGGCTGTTATGGGTTAGGGGACTCATAAATGAAGGTAATGGTAGTGAAGGGGTGTTATTTCTAGAAACTATGTATAAAAATAGAGATAATTCACAGAAAAGGAAAGACAGCTGGCTGTGTAAAATATAGGGACAATTCTAAAGTAAATAGAACAATTCACATATCTAAAGATATGGTAAAAATAATAAGTGGTGGCATTTTGAACATTAGAGCAAAAGTTTAAGAAACTTATGACTTAGTTTTGTTAGGATTGGATATTAATCCAACTGGAAGACGCTTGAATGATTATATGTTATTTTACAGCAGTTGCTGTAGGGACAATCATTTGACTATCATTATGAATATGTCTGTGGCAGGAGGCCAGGTATTTGAGGCAGAATGTTTACATAGGGCTGTTATTAAAAATTAAGATTTAGTTATATTGCTATAAGAAGAAAGTCTGTTGTCAGAAAATAACCCATGTGTTAGTGTGTATGTCCTCAGGAAAAAACAGCCAGAAATGGAAGGGCTTGGGCTGCATTCTGGAGACTGAGTGTACATCAAGATACACCAGGCTGGTGGTATACTTCTTACAACACTGCAGTGGTTAAAGTTCTTCATGTCTCTCTTTGGTGGGTGCATAAGTCTCACGAGAAGTGAGGTCCAGCTGAATAATGGGTGAGCTTGAAAACACCATGACAGAGGATGTGGAATCAGAGAGAGAAAGAGAGAGAGACTAGATTCTACTATAGACATACTGGGTTGAGTTTGGAGGCTACTTGTTTTATTTTTTAATGCATCATGTGAAAAAGAATAGATGATAGGATATTATACTCTAAACAAACATGTTAAAGGAATTGATGTGAAAGCATATATAGTGTTGAATTACGTCAAGAAGAGATAATGTTGATTAAGGTTATGCACATGATTATCAGTTAAAATGGAGCAGATGGGAAACTAAGTAAAAAATGACATGATTTGGGAACACCTCTCAGAACCTGGGGCCAAAAGGGGAAGACTGGGTGGAAGCATGAGGAAGCTTTTTAGGGCTTTTATTTTTGTGGAGTCCAGCAGAAAAGTATCCTGGAGGCATAGAGTCAGGTGAAGAGAGAGTGGGAATTGTCATGGTCTCAGATTTCAGTTTTCATGAATATGTTTATGCATAACACATAACATTGTCAATGCTGTTATGTTTTGTCTGTTGTTTTCCAAGTCTTATGTTTAGGAAACCAGAAGGAGAGGGGTTCGCCAGCTTCAGCTGGAATGTCAGTTTGTTGTGTGATGAGTGATGGAAGTAAGAGGATGTATGGTGCAATCATAGAACAGAGGCCATAAGTCTCTAAGTATGAATGCCTCACAGACAGAAGGCAGAAACCTGAACCAGGACGAGAGGTTCTGCGTCTGATGATCCAAGGGGACCAGAAGGACCTTTCCCAGTGACACCAGGAGATCTAGTACACGTTCGAGTGTTCCGGAGGAAGTGGGATCCACCGAGGAGAGAAGGACCCTATGAGGTGGCCAAAGCAACAAGAACATCCGTCCAAGTGAAAGGAAGCCAGACGTGGTACCATCTGAACCACTGCAGCTGAGTCCCAACAGAGAGAAGGACACAACCATATAGAGATGAGGACACAGAGGATGCTGATTCACCAGGGAGGAGCCAAGAAAACAGCAAATCAAGTGAAAGCCAAAATGTGACAGGTGCACCGACTAATGCACCCAGAAGAGGAGGAGAGGCCTCACAAGGAACAGAATGAGAACATTTCTTCCCTAAAATTGAAACCCTTCCAGATGGAAGCTAAGTCCGGCCTGAGGAGGGAGCCTCAGGTGAAGAAAGAGAAGGAAAAGTCCCGCAAGCTGAAGAAAATGGGGATTTCCCCACAATTGACTTTTCAACTCTTGAATGGTCTCCTATACAGACAATTGAAGTTAGAACAACAAAAGAATAATGACATTGACATAACAGAAGTAATAGTGAATGCTAGTATAGAAACAACAGACTCATGCACAATCAAGATGTATGGTGGAAGCAGGAAGAGAAGAAAGGAATCAGCCGAACAATCCAAAAAGACTGACAAGGTTAGAATCTCTGTTCCACCTCAATTTATAACAGAAGCAGGAGAACTGAAGTTTATTTCAATCATAAGGATCAAACCCTTACCGGAGATGGCCCTCTGTGGATGGACACATCACCAAACAAAGGGACAAGTCGTTTGGGACCCGAAAGGATGTGACCTGACATTAATCAAAGAGAAAGACGAGAGGGTGCTCATCATGAATCAGATTGAACCAGTTGAAGGTGAAGAATTAATAGTTGAAATAACAAGAACAACAGTGACCGAAGGGAGTAGCACCACGGTCATTAAGATTGATCCTACCCCTGCACCTGAACAGGAAGAACCTGTGACAACAACAAGGGTGGCGGCTGCTGTGACGACCACAGTAGCTACCACTAGATGACATCGACTGCCATTACCAAGCAGACCACCGTACCCACAAAGCAACCTGAGACATCAGAGTCAGGAGAGTTTTTTACTGACATTTGGAACTTTCTGATAAAAGTTAATGATCTACCTCAAGATAAGAACATTGTAAAAGCGACAGAATTAGATATATCAGAACCACTCAAGGACACCACACGAGAAGAAGTAGTGAAGAAGGAGTGATACGAATGGGCTAAGTATATGGCAAACAAACACAGAATGGACAATTGTATTTTGTGTAGAAAATCACCTTTGTCTGATCTTTTAATAGTCTCTGGACCAGCATCATTTAAAAACTGTGTAAGTTGGAAAAATGACCATTGTACCAATATTAAGTATTCTATTTCCTTGTGTGACATAAAATGTAGGATTGCTCTGGGTAAGCATTAGGGGTAAAACTATGTTGAATGAGATTATGCTGGGAGACAATGATTGTGCTGCCTATAACATTAGAACTGAATTAACTGTACCTCAATTAGACAGTGGTACCGTGGTTAAAGGAAAATATGAATGTTTTTACAGACACCACACCGAAGGAATTGATGTAGGAAACACCACTGTAGAAGTGATACTATTTGGGTGTTAGAGAATGTGGGAGTTCGTAAAAGTAATGATAAAGGGTTGATTATGAATGATTACTTATACATGTACACAAACAGTGTCTTTTGCGTCACAATTGCAAGTGGTGTACAAAAATTCATGAGGATGGTCATAACCATCACCCGGAACCTTTTTTCTGTGCCAAGTGTCAAAGAGGAGATTGTCTTATTTGTAAGGATGAGGACTGTGCTCCTAGATAATGGGGTTTTAGCATTTTTATTTTGCCTAATGCTTTGTCACACTTTGTATGTTTCTTTGAATTTTTAGATATATATATCGATGAACATATATATTTTCTTTTCATTAAAGTTAGTTTTGCCTTCTAAAAATAGGATCATTTTACAAAAACATGTTAGGTGACAGAGGGTATTCCGGTTACAAGTGTCTATGGACCATGTCTTTAATAATCTAACAAAGGTTGGTAGGTGTCTGCAAGGGAGGATAATGTTGAAATGTTTGGTCTAGTTAGGTTTTCTTTAATGTTTCTGATTGGATCTTTTACTCCTATTTCACATTAACAAATTGGAGATGTTTGGTCCAGTTGGTTTATATGCTTTACTCTGTTTTTGTATTTTCTTGTTTATCATAGGTATTCTCATTTACTATCCCAAAGTCTTATTTGTATAATTTATGTGGCTATTTAGCCCCAGAGGAGGGATTTGTAGGAGTAAATGAGATGTATAGGACAGCACATAGATGTATAAAATGGCTGAACATTAAAGATAGACCACACTAATGAAAGGGAGAGAACACATGGTCTGCTGACCTGACACTAATGATAAAGAAACACATGGTCTGCTGACCTGACACTAAGGATAGAGAAACACATGGTCTGCTGACCTGACACTTAGGATAAAGAGACACATGGTCTGCTGACCTGACACTAATGATAAAGAGATTCATAGTCAGCTGCTTCTACACAGAGGCATATAGGACAGAATCTGCTGATTCCAATAAAGGTAAACTGAACAAAGAGTACATAGACACATTTAAGAAAAGAATTGAGACATTATGCTGACACACTAAAAGATAGAGGGTCCAGCCACCATTATAATCAAATTGAAAACAGATATGAGCGTTATTGGGCGTGAACAAGTAGGAGGCTTGAACTAAAAGATAATGGTGGTGAAAGACTTAAGAAAAGAAAGGTCATTTGCATAAGGGATGGACATAATACTATGTGTGTATAAATATAACAGCTGGAGTTCTGAGAAGGTGTGTGTTCCGCGGGACATTCCGGCTTTGATATACTTTGTATTAAAAAGTCTATTTGATTTCACAAGTTCTTATGAGTGTTATATTTCTGAGATGATTTTCCACGACAAGACCCACCACCCCGTCCTTGTGGGTAGGTTGGTAGAGACCCACCGTGTCCCTGTAGTGAGGCGGAGTTCGAACCCCCCCCACGTCCCTGTGTGTATGCTCTATCCCTTTCCTCCCTTTCTCGATGATCAGGCCTCTCTTCACACACGAGTTGCCCTTCTTGGATCCCCAAAGTCATGCTTCCTTTTAGGTGTCCTTCATGCACCACAAACACCGGTGCCTGTACCACAGCAGGGGTCAAAAAAGGGTTTTGAGGGAGGTGGGTGAATGGATTTTGAAAATAGGGAGGTGGTGTTATTTTCTCTCCCTGTGGCAGTTCTGGGTATAGATGGGTTGGGGCCGATGGGGCTGCTGTGGTGGTAGGTGGGGCGTCATTATTGTTGGGCCTGCCCTCTCTGGTGTCAGATGGGGCTCCAGTGACCACCCCCATCATGTCAGGTTTCCTGTAAGGGAGTGCTCTCCTGATTTCTTCAATCGCCCACATGCCTATTTTTAGTTCTGCCTCTGCTTTCTCCCTATGTTTTGTACCTTCCTTTGTGAATAAGTGGTTCTTATTCCTTTCAATTTCACTTTCTATCCCTTCCTTCACTACTTCCTCTAATTCTTTCTCCATAGTGAGGAGTTGCCCTTTTGATGGGGCCGCCCCACTAAGGTAACCTGCCTGCGTCCATTTTAGCCTCACTTCTTCCCACACCTTTTTAATGGCTTTATATTGTATTCTCCCCCCTGCTCTGTCCTTCATTCTCTGATCTAAGTATTCATTGAATTTGTGTTTGGGGACGGTGGTCGTGGCCATTTTGTAATTAAGCTATATCTGGATCTATTCTATTTTTTTTTCGTTTTCCAACAATATTTCAGCTATATCCTTTTGGAACCATATATTAGTATATTCAAGCACTCCTAAAATAATTGGAATAAAGATTTTAGGAACTATTTCCAAAAAGTTATTTTTGATTTTCACTTTTTCGATTAATTAAATACTTTGCCAAAGTATTTCGGCAATATCCTTTTGGAACAATATATTAGTGAATTCAAGCGCTTCTTTAATAATTGGAATGGCAATTTTAGGAACTTTTATTCAAAAGTTATTATTACTTTTAACTTTTTCGATTAATTTTAACTTTTTTGATTAATTAAATACTTTGCCAAAACATTTCAGAAATATCCTTTTGGGACAATATACTAGTATATTCTAGCGCTTCTAAAATAATTATTTAATTAATTCTAGGACTCATTTTTCTCAAAAAATATTATTATTACAATATTCAACTAATTAATTAAATACTTTCCCAAAGTATTTCAAACGTGTCCTTTAGGGACAATATATTAGTGTATCCTAGCGCTTCTAGAATAATTATCAAATGATTTCTAGTCCTTAAGGCAAACCCAGCAGCACGAGAGGGAAAAAATCAAGTCAACTTATCAGCACAAAATAGCTGCTTCACAGCAGCTCACACATTCTGACTCGGCGGTCACTTTAAACACAGCCTCAACTTAGCATATGGCTAATTAGTAGCAATCGGTCTCGTGGAACGTTCAATCACCCACATTGCGCCAACACAACTTGAACATACAATATCACATTAGATTCTTCACGGTAACACCTAGCTGATCAATCTATTGCCCGACTGTATGAATCGTATTTTTATTTTTATATTTTTTTATGGGTCCTCACGGTAACACCTAGTTAATTGCCAATCCAACTATTGCCCGACTATCTGGATCTCATCTTTTAATTATGGATTCTTCACGGTAACCCCTGGCTGATCGACTGTCAGCTATGGCCCGACTGTATGAATCCCCTTTTTATTTTTATTTTGTGGACTCCTCACGGTAACCCCTAGACGGTCAACTTTCACCTATGGCCCGTCTATATGAATCCTTATAAAGCTTATTCCTCACTGTACACCTAATCGATCAGCATATCGACTAGTGCCAGACTATGTGAACAAGTCTTTGACCTATTAATACTTAGATATCTTTACACAATGCCTTAGATTCTAAACAATTCCACATAAATTTAACAACAATTCACACTCACCCCAGTACTCCTGATCACAATTTAGATATTGGCTATAATACAATATACAGATTTTGATTAAACAGGCATCTGCTTACCTTATAGTTTCGAGCTCTTTGATCAGTTTCCTGGGTGAGTTGAATCGCGATATCTCCTTCGGACAGGTCACCTCTCCTTCTGGAATCTTTCTCCCACACGTCTCCTGTCTGATCAATTTTCTATGGACCGAATTCAAAGGTGTCTAAACCATCCTCTGCTACCAAGTTTGTTAGTGAAACAGTTACTAGAGACAGGAGATCAAGTGGAGACATAGGACGAGGTGGATATTTGTATAATAAGGCCGTTTAATCACATGTAAAAATATCTTAGTATATCGTGCAACACGGCCCCTTCTTTCTGATTCGTATGGAATCGTCGGGAAAAGAGAGCGCTCTAAACAGTTCATACAGATTATATAGGCAACAAGCAAAGTAGGTTGATCTTGTAGTCTGGCCTTCTGATTGGTCGATCTGGGTCGTGGGTAGTCCTGATCAGGCCTGGTGTCAACGTTCCATTGGTTCTTCACACAGTTCTTTGTCTTGTGCTCCAACCTTGAGTTGTGTGTGTCTGTGGTTGTCATGGGGGAGGGGAGTTGTGTGTGTCGGTGGTTGGTGTCTAATGAGACCAGCATATGTCCAAGGGAAAACGGGGGGGTGTGTATTTTGTATAAAAGATAGCTTATGTTGAGAAGTTGTTATTACAAGTTTCCAGTATCTATTACAATTTCTTACACAAGGGAAACTAAAATAATCTCTCCCATGAACTTGTATCCTCTAAAATCTTGCCCGTGTGTTCTCCGGTTCCGACAGGCTCGTGTTCCTCTGCTACGCAATCCGCCCCTTGTACCTATGCCTATTGCCGCTTTCACGTGCTAGTCGGAGCTAGGAAACTCGGACATTTACCCACTTGCTAACCATGTACACGGCACGTATATAACTACAACCAGTTAGCAAGTCTGACATTTCCACGTTTTCTAGTTCCGACTAGCATATGAACTCTGCATATGCTCTGCACTCGGGAGATTACGTGGCAAATGGCAATAGAGCTCAGAGACAGAGGCCGATGCCAAATAAACCAGTTCGCCCTATAGGGCAGGAGCGACATAGCCACTGTAGTACAGATGTTTTCCTGTCTTGCACCTATAGTTGGGGAAAGAGGTCCAGTTTTACTAAGCAACAAGTAGGATGGTTGGTGAGCTGCTCGGGATACGGTAAAGGAACTGGGAAGTTTACATAGTATGATGTCTCTGAATAATTCTGTCTTCAATTATCATAACACATTGACCAATACTCATGACCAAAAGTATGTGGACAGCTGCTCGTCAAACATCTCATTCCAAAATGTCAGAATTGGCCTAGTGGTTAAGAGCGTTGGGCTAGTAACGAAAAGGTCGCTGGTTCAAATCCCCGAGTAGGTGAAAAAAATATGTCGGTGTACCCTTGAGCAAGGCACTTAACCCTAATTGCTCCTGTAAGTCACTCTGGATAAGAGTGTCCACTAAGTGACTAGTAATGTAAAAAATATATATCATGGGTATTAATGAGTTGGTCCCCCTTTGCTGCTATAAAAGCCTCCACTCTTCTGGGAAGGCTTTCCACTAGATGTTGGAACATTGAGGTGGCGACTTGCTTCGATTCAGCCACGAGCATTAGTGAGGTCGGGCACTGATGTTGTCTGATTAGGCCTAGGGGCGGAAGGAACAGTCTTCCTTCCGCCCCTACCTGGGCTTGAACCAGGGATCCTCTACACACATCAACAACCGACACCCTCGAAGCATCGTTACCTATCGCTCCACAAAATCCGCAGGGAAACAACTACTTCAAGGTCTCAGAGTGTGTGATGTCACCGATTGAAACGCTATTAGCGCACACCCTGCTAACTAGCTAGCCATTTCACACACTGGCTCGCAGTCGGCTTTCCAATTCATCCCAATAGGGTTGAGGTCAGGGATCTGTGCAGGCTAGACAAGATCTTCCACAGTGATCTTGACAAACCATTTCTGTATGCTTTGTGCATGGGGGCATTGTCATGCCGAAACAGGAAAGGGCCTTCCCCAAACTGTTGCCACAAAGTTGGAAGCACAGAATCGTCTAGGACAGTGGTTCCCAAACTTTTTATTGTTCTATAGTTCTGTAACCCCCTCTAGCACCAGGGTCAGCACACTCTCAAATATTGTTGTTTGCCATCATTGTAAGCCTGCCACACACACACTATACGATACATTTATTAAACATAAGAATTAGTGTGTTTTTGTCACAACCCAGCTCGTGGGAAGTGACCAAGAGCTCTTATAGGACCAGGGCACAAATAATAATAATCAATAATTTTGCTCTTTATTTAGCCATCTTACATATAAAACCTTATTTGATCATCAAACATTGTGAATAACTCACCACAGGTTAATGAGAAGGGTGTGCTTGAAATGATGCACATAACTCTGCAATGTTGGGTTGTATTGGAGAGTCTGTCTTCAATTATTTTCCACACACAGTCTGTGCCTGTATTTAGTTTTCATGCTAGTGTGGGCCGAAAATCCACTCTCACATAGGTACGTGGTTGCAAAGGGCATCACTGTCTTAACAGCACAATTTGCCAAGGCAGGATACTCTGAGCGCAGCCCTATCCAGAAATCTGGCAGTGGCTTCTGATTAATTTCAATATTCACAGAACCGCTTGTTGCAATTTCAATGAGGCTTTCTTGTTCAGATATCAGTAAGTGGACTGGAGGCAGGGCATGAAAAGGATAACGAATCCAGTTGTTTATGTCGTCCGTTTCGGGAAAGTACCTGCGTAATTGCACACCCAGCTCACTCAGGTGCTTCGCTATATCACATTTGACATTGTCCGTAAGCTTGAGTTCATTTGCACACAAAATAAATCATACAATGATGGAAAGACCTGTGTGTTGTACTTGTTAAGGCAGACAGAAAATAGCTCCAACTTCTTAATCATAGCCTCAAATTTGTCCCGCACATTGAATTTAGTTGTGGAGAGTCCCTGTAATCCTAGATTCAGATCATTCAGGCGAGAAAAAAACATCACCCAGATAGGCCAGTCGTGTGAGAAACTCATCATCATGTAAGCGGTGAGACAAGTGAAAATTATGGTCAGTAAAGAAAACTTTAAGCTCGTTCTTCAATTATTTTTTAAAAACGTGTAAATAAAAAAAATAAAAAATCTGTTATTTTATTTTTCAGTTATTTTACCAGGTAAATTGACTGAGAACACGTTCTCATTTACAGCAACGACCTGGGGAATAGTTACAGGGGAGAGGAGGGGAATGATTGAGACAATTGTAAACTGGGGATTATTAGGTGACCATGATGGTTTGAGGGCCAGATTGGGAATTTAGCCAGGACACCAGGGTTAACACCCCTACTCTTACGATAAGTGCCATGGGATCTTTAATGACCTCAGAGAGTCAGGACACCCGTTTAACGTCCCATCCCGAAAGACGGCACCCTACACAGGGCAGTATCCCCAATCACTGCCCTAGGGCATTGGGATATTTTTTAGACCAGAGGAAAGAGTGCCTCCTACTGGCCCTCCAACACCACTTCCACCACTTCAATACTTTGCCCCTTGATAACCAGCGCACTTCTGTATGTTGTAAAAGCGTTACATGGTCATTGCACATCATTGCATAATGCAGAAAATACATGAGAGTTCTGGGGCCTTGCTTTAACAAAGTTAACCATTTTCACTGTCGTGTTCAAAACGTTTTTCAAGCTGTCAGGCATTCCCAAGTGGTGTCGGGAGTAACTGCTTGCATGCGCGTTACCACTCCACTATGTCTCCCTGTCATGGCTTTTGCCCCATCAGTACAGATACCAACACATCTTGACCACCAAAGTCCATTTGATGTCACAAAGCTGTCTAGTACTTTAAAAATATCCTCTCATGTTGTCCTGGTTTCCAGTGGTTTGCGGAAGAGGATGTCTTCCTTAATTGACCCCCCATAAACGTAACAGACATATACCAGGTCCTGTGCCAGGCCCACTACATCTGTTGACTCATCCAGCTGTAACGCATATTATTCACTGGCTTGTATGCAAAGCAGTAATTGTTTCAAAACATCTCCTGCCATGTCACTGATGCATTGTGAAACAGTGTCGTTTGATGAAGGCATTGTTTGTATAGTTTTTTGGGCCTTTTCCTCCAGCATTGTCCCAGCCATAACCGCGGCAGCAGGAAGAATTAGTCTTCCACAATAGTATGGGGCTTGCCTGTCATAGCCACTCTGTAGCTCACCATATAAGACCCATATAGCCCCTTCTTATTAATGCATCTGTTGCTTTTATAGGTCTTACTACTCGAAAGTCGTCTTTTTTCTCACTCAAAAAACTCGTGGCTTGTTTTTAAAATGGTCATGTTTCGTTTCTAAATATCTGCGTAAGAGTGAAGGTTTCCCGTGAGAGAGTAACAGTTAATGAGATTGAATGTTAATTATTTGACTAGGCTACCTGTATTTGATTTTGTGTTGTTATTTTGCTGAACACTAGATGGTTTAATACAATTTTTGGCAGTGAAACGAGGCTACTCAGGCAAGAAAAAAAAAACTCACCCAAATGTATAGCCCTGTTGGAAAATATAAATGTACTGTTTGAAAATGTGAAGATACATTTTTTATTTTTTAATGTGAATCACATTTTTATTTGGCGTACCCCCGACGGCATTGCGCGTACCCAAGTTTGGGAATACCTGGTCTAGAATGTAGTTTATGCTGTAGCGTTAAGATTTTCCTTCACTGTAACTAAGTGGTCTAGCCCGAACCATGAAAAACAGCCCTAGACCATTATTCCTCCTCCATCCAACTTTACAGTTGGCATTATACAGTCGGGCAGGTAGTGTTCTCCCGGCATCCGCTAAACCCAGATTCGTCCGTCAGACTGCCAGATGAAGTGTGATTCATCACTCCAGAGAACTCATTTCCACTGCACCAGAGTCCAATGGTGGCGAGCTTTACACTACTTCAGCCAACGCTTGGCATTGCGCATGGTGATCTTAGGCTTGTGTGCGGCTGCTTGGCCATGGAAACCCATTTCATGAAGCTCCCGAGGAACAGTTCTTGTGCTGACATTGCTTCCAGAGGCAGTTTGTATTTCGGTAGCGACTGTTCCAGTAGAAGACAGACAATTTTTACACGCTAAGCGCTTCAGCACTCGGCGGTCCCGTTCTGTGAGCTTGTGTGGCCTACCACTTCCTGGCAGAGCTGTTGCTGCTCCAAGACATTTCCACTTCACAATAACAGCACTTATGGTTGACTGGAGCAGCTCTATCCTATGACGGTGCCACATTGAAAGTCACTCAGCTCTTCAGTAAGGCCATTCTACTGCTAATATTTTCCTATGGAGATTGCATGTCTGTCTGCTCGATTTTATACAACTGCCAGCAACGGGTGTGGCTGAAACAGCCGAATCCGCTAATTTGAAAATACACAAATACTTTTGTGTATATATAGTGTTTGTTAAAAGTTGTCTTCTAGCCTACTCTTCCTCATCAGGAGGGACCTACTGTAACACTCCTCATGGACCCTATTAATCAGGTGTGTTCAAAAGCCGGTCACCCAGTGGCTCCCCAGGAGGGGTTGGTAACTCCTGACGTCGGTTCAATGCAGAAGGAACCGAGTGGAGTCATTAAGAAAATAGATACAATGACCAATAAAGATGTAGATTATGATCCATTTTTATCAAGTGAAGTCGTACGATACCGGTCAAAAGTTTTAGAACACCTACTCATTCATGGTTTTTCTTTATTTTGACTATTTTCTACATTGTAGAATAATAGTGAAGACATCAAAACTATGAAATAACACATATGGAATCATGTAGTAACCAAAAAAGTGTTAAACAAATCTAAATATATTTGAGATTCTTCAAAGTTGCCACCCTTTGCCTTGATGACAGCTTTGCACGCTCTTGGCATTCTCTCAACCAGCTTCATGAGGTAGTCACCTGGAATGCATTTCAATGAACAGGTGTGCCTTGTTAAAAGTTAATTTTAATTTCCTTCTTAATGCGTTTGAGCCAATCAGTTGTGTTGTGACAAGGTGGGGGGGATGCAGTCGCAAAAAAACATCAAGCGCTATGATGAAACTGGCTCTCATGAGGACCACCACAGGAATAGAAGACCCAGAGTTACTTCTGCTGCAGAGGATAAGTTCATTAGAGTTAACATCAGAAATTGCAGCCCAAATAAATGCTTCAGAGTTCAAGTAACAGACACATCTCAACATCAACTGTTCAGAGGATACTGTGTGAATCGGGCCTTTATGGTCGCATTGCTGCAAAGAAAATCACTACTAAAGAACACCAATGAGAAGAAGAGACTTGCTTGGGCCAAGAAACACGAGCAATGGACATGAGACCGGTGGAAATTTGTCCTTTGGTCTGGATTTTTGGTTCCAACAGCTGTGTCTTTGTGAGACGCGGTGTGGGTGAACGGATGATCTCCGCATGTGTATTTCCCACCGTAAAGCATGGAGGAGGTGTTATGATGTGGGGGTGCTTTGCTGGTGACACTGTCTGTGATTTATTTAGAATTTAAGAAACACTTATCGCTGCAGAATGCTGGTTATGCCATCTGGTTTGGGTTTAGTGGGACTATCATTTGTTTTTCAACAGGACAATGACACAACAGACCGCCAGGCTGTGTAAGGGCTATTTTAACAAGGATGATAGTGATGGAGTGCTGCATCAGATGACCTGGCCTCCAAAATCCCCAGACCTCAACCAAATTGAGAGGGTTTGGGATGAGTCAGACCGCAGTGAAGGAAAAGCAGCCAACAAGTGCTCAGCATATGTGGGAAGTCCTTCAAGACTGTTGGAAAAGCATTCCAGGTGAAGCTGGTTGAGAGAATGCCAAGAGTGTGCAAAGTTGTCATCAAGGCAAAGGGTGGCTACTTTGAAAAATCTCACATTGTGATTTGTTTAACACTTTTATTGTAACTAGATGATTCCATGTGTTAATTCATAGTTTTGATGTCTTCATTATTCATTATTGTACAATGTAGAAAATAGTAAAAATAAATAAAAACCCTTGAATGAGTAGGGGTGTCCAAACTTTTGACCGGTGGTGTACACTACCGTTCAAAAGTTTGGGGTAACTTAGAAATACTCAGCTAGACTAAAGAAGGCCAGTTTTATTGCTTCTTTAAAATCAGCACAACAGTTTTCAGCTGTGCTAACATAATTGGAAAAGGGTTTTCTAATGATCAATTATCCTTTTAAAATTATAAACTTGGATTAGCTAACACAATGTGCCATTGGAACACAGGAGTGATGGTTGCTGATAATGGACCTTTATACGCCTATGTAGATATTTCATTAAAAATCAGCCGTTTCCAACTACAATAGTCATTTACAACATTAACAATGTCTACACTATTTCTGATCAATTTGATGTTATTTTAAATGGACAAAAATGTGCTTTTCTTTAAAAAAAAATAGAAAATATTTAAGTGACCTCAAACTTTTGAACGGTAGTGTATATGAGGAATTACATGAATACAGAGAAAGTGTTACATGATCACACAGTAAAGGCACCCGGATAGGCACTCATTTGGCTTTTCATATTATCCACAACTTCTCCCTGCATGCATTTGGCCTCATATATGTGGATAATGCATACATACAATAATAAGGCCTTTTATCAAGCATTTTGGTTAGTGATGACAAGTACTGCATACACATTGTTTCCAGTAGTCTATATGGAATTGATAACCAAAGCAAAGTCTAACAAGTACAGCTGTATATGTAACACGTAGATGAATGTTGATATGTTAATAACAACCAATACATTGAGATACATAAGTGTCCCAACAGTAAATGACAATAGGCTAATATAGGTAAGAGGTTGATAATTAGGCTTGTTCAGGCGAGTACAGTTGCTAGCTCCACCAGTTTGCTTGGAGGAGGGGACTAGGAGCAGGCAGGGTTGCGTGTATATCTCACCCCAGGTAGAGTAGCAGGTGTATGGGGGACAGAGAGAGGACTGGGAGGGTGAACATGTCAGAGCCCCAGGGTGTCTTTCTGCACTTGGCAACCCAGAAGGTTATTTCCAGCCTGGACACACTCGGACACACTGGTCGCTGAAAACACACAACATCACCAGGACAGGCATCATTATACTGTAGCATCATGGTGGCAAGGATTGGCACAATGTATCTGGAACACTTGTTTGAAGACAAAATACCACCAACATTGTATTGTGAATGATAATACTCAAAATGTAAATATATTTGTCATTTAAGTAATACAGTATGGTAGATTCCTACTAGGAAATTAGTTTCACCTAAACAATTTCTTTCCAATCAGGGAAGATGAAGGACAAGAGTTGCCAGGACTATGAGAGTAAGCTATAGCTACCTTTCTGATCCTGGATCCATGATACTGCCTTCATGGCCAGAAACTGCCACTCCTCCTGAGCCTCCATCTTGAAACCATAGAGCCATACCAGGGCTAGAACTGTGGCCCACACCTCCTGGTCCACCTGAGTGAGGGAGAGAGTGAGAGCGAGAGACAGACAGATGGAGAGAGAAACAGAAAATAAGGACACTGAGACATGGGTATCATGGGGACATTCAATTCAATGTTCATCATGCTTTTGTCCAGAGCTGATGGTCTTTCTATAGAGTGCACGTGCAGATACTCTGAGTGCATCATCTTGCAGCATGCTCATAATATACAGTATCAGTTAAAAAGGTTGGACACACCTCTTCATTCAAGGGTTTTTCTTTATTTTTACTACGTTCTACATTGTAGAATAATAGTGAAGACATCAAAACTATGGAATAACACATATGGAATCATGTAGTAACCTAAAAAGTAACATAAAATATATTTTGATTTGTTTTTGAGATTCTTCAAAGTAGCCACCCTTTGCCTTGATCACAGCTTTGCACACTCTTGGCATTCTCTCAACCAGCTTCATGAGGTAGTCACCTGGAATGCATTTCAATGAACAGGTGAGCCTTGTTAAAAGTGAAATTGTGAAATTTATTTCCTTCTTAATGCGTTTGAGCCAATCAGTTGTGTTGTGACATGGTAGGGGTGGTATACAGAAGACAGCCCTATTTGGTAAAATACCAAGTCCATATTATGGCAAGAAAAGCTCAAATAAGCAAAGAGAAACAACAGTCCGTCATTACTTTAAGACATGAAAGAGGGTCAATCTGGAAAATTTCAAGAACTTTTAAAGTTTCTTCAAGTGCAGTTACAAAAACCATCAAGCGCTATGATGAAAATAGTTCTCATGAGGACCGCCACAGGAAAGGAAGACCCAGAGTTACCTATGCTGCAGAGGATAAGTTCATTAGAGTTACCAGCCTCAGAAATTGCAGCCCAAATAAATGCTTCACAGAGTACAAGTAACAGACGCATCTCAACATCAACTGTTCAGAGGAGACTGCGTGAATCCGGCTTTCATGGTCGAATTGCTGCAAAGAAACCACTACTGAAGGACACCAATAAGAAGAAGAGACTTGCTTGGGCCAAGAAACACGAGCAATGGACATTAGACCGGTGGAAATCTGTCTTTTGGTCTGATGAATCCAAATTTGAGATGTTTGGTTCCAACCGGCGGGTCTTTGTGAAACGCAGAGTAGATGAACGGATGATCTCCGCATGTGTGGTTCCCACCGTGAAGCATGGAGGGGGTGTGATGGTGCTTTGCTGGTGACACGGTCTGATCTATTTAGAATTGAAGGCACACTTAACCAGCATGGCTAGCACAGCATTCTGCAGCGATACGCCATCCCATCTGGTTTGCGCTTAGTGGGAGTATAATTTGTTTTTTAACAGGACAATGACCCAACACACCTCCAGGCTGTGTAAGGGATATTTGACCAAGAAGAAGAGAGATGGAGTGCTGCATCAGATGACCTGGCCTTCACAATCACCCAACCTCAACCCAATTGAGATGGTTAAGGATGAGTTGGACCGCAGAGTGAAGGAAAAGCAGCCAACAAGTGCTCAGCATATGTGGTTACTCCTTACATGCTGTTGGAAAATCATTCCAGGTGAAGCTGGTTGAGAGAATTCCAAGAGTGTGCAAAGCTGTCATCAAGGCAAAGGGTGGCTACTTTGAAGAATTTAAAATATATTTTGATTTGTTTAACACTTATGGTTACTACATGATTCCATGTGTTATTTCATAGTGTTTATGTCTTGTCTATTATTCTAAAATGTAGAAAATAGTAAAAACAAAGAAAAACCCTGGCATCTGTTTATTTCTGTGGACCTACCTGTGCAGGCTTTGGCTTGGACACCTCCTCCTCAGTCTTCGCCAGCACCTCAGCCAACCCTGCCTCCAGGACCCAGGAACCAGAGGCCTTCTGAAGGGAGATCAGCTGGAGGAGAGGGTCCCTCACAGGCTTAGAGGTTGGGGCTGGAGAGTCAAAGTCTAATGGGATTGGACAACTTAATGGTTAGAACAGTTACAAATTATCTAAATGATTACATACCTAATACCTTAACTGTTCCATTATAGCGCCAGTGGCTAACTGGGTCACCCTAACCCTAACCAGAATCCTAACAGTTGCGGTAAAATCCTTGTGCTGTGCTTGAGTAATACAATCACAATAAATAGAACACTGAGGAGCATCAAACAGTGTTACAATTCCCATGTGAATAACAGGTATTTGGAATTAGGTTAACACAGACATTAACCCTTAAAATTGTTTATGTTAGTGTCGTACATTCCCACTAACAAAAGTCTATCTATTAAAGATCACAATTCAACATTACAGTACTTCTACCCAAAATACACTGAACAAAAATATAAACGCAACATGTAAAGTGTTGGTCCCATGTTTCATGAGCTGAAATAAAAGATGCCGGAAATTTTTGGTAAGCTCAAATAAAATGTTGTGCACAAATTGGTTTACATCCCTGATAGTGAGAATTTCCCATTTGCCAAGATAATCCATCCACTTGACAGGTGTGGCATATCAAGAAGCTGATTAAACAGCATGATCATTACACAGGTGAACCTTGTGTTGGGGACAATAAATGTGCAGTTTTTTCATACAACTCCACAGATGTCTCAAGTTGAGGGAGCATGCAATTGTCATGCTGACTGCAGGAATGTCCACCAGAGCTGTTGCCAGATAATTGAATGTTACCATAAGCCGCATCCAACGCCGTTTAAGAAAATTTGGCAGTACGTCCTAAGGGCCTCACAACCTGCAGACCACGTGTATGGCGTTGTGTGGGTGAGTGATTTGCTGATGTCAACGTTGTGAACAGAGTGCCCCATGGTGGCGGTGGGGTTATGGTACTGGCAGGCAGACGCTACGGACAACGAACACAATTGCATTTTATCGATGGCAATTTGAATGCACAAAAATACCGTGACGATATCCTGAGGCCCATTTTTTTTTAAAGGCATCTGTGACCAACAGATGCATATCTATATTCCCAGTCATGTAAAATCAATATATTAGATGCATTTAAAATTGACTGGTTTCCTCATATGAACTGTAACTCCGTAAAATCTATTAAAATTGTTGCATGTTGCGTTTTATATTTTTGTTTAGTATAATTCAACATTAACAATGTTGATTCCAACATTTCTGTAAAAGTTATGAAGTGTGTCAATACACATTTTGTAAAATTTTATTATTTGAATTAACCCTGAAATGAATAAAACATGTAGTTTATTCAAAACATGCAGACTTTAAACATGAACCCATAAGATCACAATCTTAATACAACTGAACAGGGATCATATTAACAGGGTTTAGTATTAACTCATAATAGTGATACGTAAGCATATTGAAATAGAGACATGTAACTTGTTTCTTAAACAAATAGACTCGGTGCTGACCTTTACTCTTTTTGCTCAACTTTAACTTGACTGGGGACCTCATTTTCATCTGCAGACTACACCCCATCATCATGGGCATGGGGCTGCACTGAGCCATATCACACAACATCATCTTGGGCATGGGGCTGTGATACAACACTGAGAAAGAAGGGAAAAACACAGGTCACTGGGTTACAAACATGAAGGTACACGCACCGAACACATTAATGACTAAACAATGAGGATTCCGTCTTACACGTGCAGGGGGCACAGTTTGAGACACTTCAGCTCGCGGTTACCATTTATTTAGCGCTGTTTACATATCTGCATAAAATAATTTCCTTGCACAGCCTCTCCCCGTCACACAAACACTCACTCACTTGGCGTCGGGACTTGTCTGCGTAGCAGCTGTCCATGCAGGGCCTCTCCATCTCCTTTGTGGACAGCGATGAAGGCAGTAAAGGCACTGCTCACTCCTGATTGGACGCTGAGCTCTATCACCTTCTCTTTCACTCCCTCCTTCTCACCATCCTGCTCTCTCTCTTCCACCTCCAGGGATTGGATCAGGGTTCGAGCACCCAGCCTGTGGACGGTCATTCTGGAGAGGAGGGATAGAGAGAAGAGGTAGAGGAAAGAGAGAGATAAGAGTTAGATGTGGGAGAGGAGGGACAGAGAGATTAAGACAGTGGAGTGTGGGAGAGGAGGGATATAGAGATTAAGACAGTGGAGTGGGGGAGAGGAGGGATAGAGAGATTAAGACAGTGGAGTGAGGGAGAGGAGGGACAGAGAGATTAAGACAGTGGAGTGGGGGAGAGGAGGGATAGAGAGATTAAGACAGTGGAGTGAGGGAGAGGAGGGACAGAGAGATTAAGACAGTGGAGTGGGGGAGAGGAGGGATATAGAGATTAAGACAGTAGAGTGTGGGAGAGGAGGGATAGAGAGATTAAGACGATGGAGTGGGGGAGAGGAGGGACAGAGAGATTAAGACAGTGGAGTGGGGGAGAGGAGGGATATAGAGATTAAGACAGTGGAGTGTGGGAGAGGAGGGATAGAGAGATTAAGACAGTGGAGTGAGGGAGAGGAGGGATATAGAGATTAAGACAGTGGAGTGTGGGAGAGGAGGGATAGAGAGATTAAGACGATGGAGTGGGGGGAGACGAGGGTCGATGATAAGATGGGGGTACCTACAGAACTATATAAAATCATACTACATAGCTGAAATGCATTAGAAGTGCTGGCACAGTTTCTATTAATGGAGTGTCATAGCAGTGTTGCCTGAAAATAGTGGCACATTCCCTTAATGCATCTGACCAAGGCCTGCAGTGTTGTTTTTACCCAGTGTCCTCTGCAGGCTTAAGACTGAAGCTCAGCTGGTTCTCAACAGGCTGCTTGGCCAGGCTGTACTTCACTATCACCGAGCCCTCTGTGTCCCCTGAGCTCTGAGCAGGGGAGAGAATGAGAGAGAGCGAGAAAGAGACAGACAGAACGAGAGAAAGAAAACAAGGAAATACAGAGTTTAGTAAAAACACGTGGACCGTGACCCAAAAAATTCTTGTCTTGCAAATAAGTTATGACCTTACCAGTGTCATTTGAACATTGACATACAGTATGTTAAACAATATTAACATTCATAACAGTAGAAGGCAGAGTCCTCACCTCCCCAGTGAGCTGGGCATACAGAAGTGCCCTTTGGCCCTGGAAGACCACTCTGATTGGTGGAGACAGAGGGGTGACAGAGACCCCCTTTGGGACATTCCACTTGACTGAGATGTCCACCACAGCTGGCTGCAGGGCAAACCGGAGGGACTGCATCACCTGAGGGAGGAGAGTGAAGGAGGTGGGAAAGTGGTAAATAATGTAATTAAAAAAGGAAAGAGAAAAACAAGAGAATAAGGGAGGTGATGAAAATGTTTGTAGCCAATAGAGCCCTCACTTTACACATGCACACACACTGATAAGCTCTCTTACTTTGGGCTGCATCCTGTCCTGTCCTGTGATAAACTGTGCGTACCCTCTGGCCTGCTTGGCCACCCCAGAAATGAGAGCAGTGCTGGCCCCCTCCCCGATCCCAAAGGAGAAACACCTGACAGGGACACACCCAGGAAACACTATTATTGTTGTTATCAAATACCAAAAAAAGTCTATCAACCAAATCCATATCACTTGTATAATTTTCTTGTCCTCGTGGGGTGACTGAAAACACATAACTGTACAGGAAGAATCATCAATACAAAAGCTTTTGTTTTCTAACAGGGGTGAAAAACCCTAACCTACAGAACTGTCCCACACTGCTGCTCACAGACAGGTTGGGTAGGTTTACTTTAGATTGGGTTTTACAATTCATCTTTTGAGTCAAAAAGACCAGTGGTTAGAGCTTTACTTTCCAGACAGGTGCAATGGGTTCTGTAACAAACTCTCTATTAAAACCAGTTAGTCGAATTCTTTCAGGTGGGAGGTGACAGAGCTGGGATCTCTGCCCCAACTAGGTAATGATAGGGGAAACAGTGCTTGTGGGCCCACCTGTGAGAACCGGCATTCGTCTTCACCAGATCCAGGACTTCCTTGGTGTTCCCCACCTCACCGTCAGTGAACAAGAAGAGCTGTGGAGGACAGAGCGGGTATGTCTCAACATTAAATAATGTACGTGCAGCACTGAAGTATACTGAGAATGTTTCCTTAGTAACCAAAAACACAGGTCTATTTGCTGTCCCAGTAAGCCAGGCATGTTACTGTAAATACCACACTCAAAATACACTGTTTGCTAGGGTGTTACTCTGTAACTAAACATGCCCAAAGCCCAAAAGGGAATTCCCTCATGGTCTAAGACATTGGTTGCTCCCGTGGGAGACCAGGGTTCATATCCTGCGTGTTACACATGGAAAGGTGGGAGGAGTTTCAGGTGTTTCAGGAGGAACCTGTATGAATCACAGCCAGCCAGCCCTAGAAGGCCAATGAGTGAGGTGATTAGAAAAAAATATAAAAAATGCCACTCCACAATGATACAATAACTGACAGATTTTTGTTGACCACTCAGATAGTTGAGACACTAAAAAACAAACCTAGTCAAACATGGTACAGTGGTTCCTTTGGCGTCATCAAAAATACATTACATCATCTATATTTTGGGTAACAGTCGTTATACATTGCGTCATCTATACACGTATGCATAAACAAAACTAAGTAAAGTAGATACAAGGACATTCAGAAACTTCTAAAGAAATGTCTGTTGGAGGATACGGTGGCAGGCTTTAGCAGAGGCATTTACATTATTGTTACCTGATAACATTGCACACAATTATTTTCATCTAGATAATTTGAACTATCACTTTGGCTGGACAGCTGACAAAAAACATCCATAATGTCATTGTATAACCCACAGTAAAGCAACGCATGAGGTTCTGTTTCAATGGAAGCATCGTTACAGAAAGGACAGACATTTCTCTATGGCAGTGTTTGTGTGTAAATTATTATTATTTAACTAGGCAAGTCAGATAAGAACAAATTCTTATTTACAATGACAGCCTACCCCGGCCAAACGCTAATCCGGACAACGCTGGGCCAATTGTGCGCCGCCCTGTGGGACTCCCAATCACGGCCGGTTGTGATACAGCCTGGAATCAAACCAGGGTCTGTAGTGACGCCTCTAGCACTGAGATGCAGTGCCTTAGACCGCTGCGCCACTCGGTCTAAGGCACTGTAAGGTATGTAAGGTGTGTTAGCTACCTGTCTGGGCTGGTCGGGGAGGCAGGGCTGGCTGTAGATATGTTTTAAAGGCTGGAGGATCTCTGTACCTCCCAGGTCAGCCCTCATTTCTTTCACCTTCTGCAGAGCCTCATCCATAGTCTTCTGGCTGTACTCCACACTCTTACTGACATCCAGATAGACACACACACACAAGGTCAAAGGGTCATCACCACAACATATTACAGACCCAAGCCATGGACATTTGAATCCTTCCCCTACCTGCTGCAAATTATTAGATGTAAACATGATTGAAACAGGGGTTGGAAGGAGAAAACACTCACGAAAAGAAGGACTCATAACTGGACCCAAAGCCGATGATGTTGAAGTAGCAGCCCATTGGCAGGCTTTTCAGCAAGAGCAGCAGAGTATCCTGCAAGAGAGAAGTCCAACAAGTGTCTTTACTCTTCAATAAACCTTATAGGACAGTCTTAAAGAACTAGTACAGAGTAACCACAGTGTACTGGATTTAACTCCAAACTACCTAGTGGTGAATCCTGTGCAGATTGAGCTGTTCATTTATTAGAATAGGGTTGCTGTGTGTGTGTGTGTATACCCTGGCACTACCAATACGGTCCTGTGACCCAGACCCAAGGTGCATGGGGCATTCCATGCTGCCAGAGCGATCCACTACGAACAGGAACTCCCCGTGTGAGGTCATAGATGACATCACATCCTTGGGAAACTCTGGGTACAAGCTCAGCATGACCACTGGGTCACCCATCAGAGAGCCTGGGGGGGAGAGAGAGAGAGAGAGAGAGAAAGAGAAAGAGAGAAAGCGTGAGGGCGAGAGAAAGAGAACGAGAGAAAGAAATAAGTGTCCAACAGTTATTCTCCATTTCTAGAGGACGCCTCTCCTTCAGTCTCACCATGTCCCTCTCTGTAAACATGAATGAAGGTAGTAAACTAGACTACTCATTGATCTCATATACACCAATCTACAACAGAGTACACCCACCCCCCTCACCTGGCTTGGCAGAAGCCTGTGCTGCCTCTACTATAGCAGTAGGCTGATGGGTGTCTTGGTAATACAACAACAGCTCAACATCCCGGTCAAACTGATGACCTGCAGCCAGACTGACCTGCAGTTAGAACAACATTCACATGAAGGTAGAGCAGTCAGAGAGGGAATTGAACAACTATGAAGGATTCTGATGGTTTATGGTGCTAGTGAGAGTGCAAGCACACAGACATACACACAGTGTACACATTCATACGTACGTACGTAAAGCAACACACTTACACATGCATATGAACACACACACACACACAGTACCGTGGCTTGGGTTTTCTCTGTGTTGAGGTAGTTGAGTGGGTCCAGGGGACAGTTGGACTCTACTCTAGAGATGGGATGAGGGGACGACACATGGGCACTGAGGGACAGACTGTAGGGGACAGAACCAGCGGGCACCGAGGACACCTGGGCACTGCCACCACTACCACTGTCTGACCCTTAGAGAGAGATGGGTGAGGGAGAGAGGGGAGAGAGAGACCCACAGATTAAAATGTTTTTGTTCCAGCCCAGCACTAACACTTCTTTCATCTCATCAACAACTCACCAAGACCTTGATTAATTCAATAATGATTAATTCATTAAAACGGGACTGTAACTAAAGCATGCACCATCCCCTGTGGGTCTCCAATAGCAGGACTGAAGACCACTGCCCTATGGGACCAGGTACTGGTTCATAGTCACACTGCTGCCCACAAGGTTTTTACTTTGTTTTGCAGTGCCCTATGATGTATTAGTGGTTTGTGTCTCTATACAGGGGCCCATGTTCTTACCCTGGGGTTGGTAGCGGGGGTTGAGCACGGCGGGCAGGCAGAGCCTCAGGCCGTCGTCAGCCTGTACAGCCAGCTCTGTCACATAGTCCAGGCTGACAGAGGCCTTCTCCCCTGGAGGCAGACTTCCCACACTCAGCTTGAACACGTCCGGGCTCTCATCACTCTCCTCCAATAGGAAGGCCTGCTGTCCCGAGCTCAATGCATCATCATACTGCTCCTGTGCCTGAGGAGGGACAGAGGAACACAGGGACGCATCATCAACCTGACACACAGTATAGTACAGTAGCATACATCCAGGGGAATGTGCTGTCTGACTGACACTAGTCAGGTCAATGGGGTTTGACAGAGAGTCGCTTTGACAAAGCAGTAGGTTGGGAACCAGTTTTACAGGGTCAATGTCTAATACTGAGAGCAGAGAGCTGTCAACAAACATCTGAATAACTTTTGAAGCCCACTAGGTCATAGACTGCTGGTTAACCATAAAGTGATAATAATAAGTTATGGATTGGATTTATATAGAGCCTTTCTACCAACTGAGGTACCAAAAGCACTTTACATAGTAAGGGGGAAACTCATCTCATCCACCATCAATGTGTGGTACCCACCTGGGTGATGCACAGCAACCGTTTTGTACCAGAACGCTCACCACACACCAGATCTCATGGTGGAGAGGCGAGGAGTGATATTTGCCAATTAGGAATGAAGGGATTATTAGGTTGCCTTGATGGAAATGGGGCCAGGTTAGCTGGCCCGTAACATTTTACACCAAGTTTCTCTTAAACTGTGTAGTAACGCTATAATTACACTAGTAACAACACTTGTACTAACATGTTATTGATTGGTATTAATGTGAAATTAACCCAAATCCTGCAATAAATTATACTTTTGTAGATCTCAGAAAATGTCATAAAAAATATGTCTATAGTTGCATTTGTCTCATTATTGACTTGTCATCTCTCCTCACCTTCTGTTTCTCCTGAACCTCAGCCACCACCTCAGTCTGTCCTATCTTGGCGCTGAACCTGCAGACAGCAGCCTCTCCCGGCAGAGGGAAAACAAAGATGGCCTCCAGAGGGCTCTGCTCCTGGTTCTCATACTGCAGAGTGGAGCTCACAGTGGCCACATGCCCCTGCACACTCACTTCCACAGCAATACTCTTCAGAGGCACTGAGAGAAGGAGGGATGGATGGAGCAACATATTTTTTATTTTGTGAAAAACAATATACAGTTGAAATCAGAAGTTTACATACACCTGAGCCAAATACATTTAAACTCAGTTTTTCACAATTCCTGACATTTAATCCTAATAAAAATTCCCTGTTTTGGTCAGTTAGGATCACCACTTCATTTTAAGAATATGAAATGTCAGAATAATAGTAGAGAGAATGACTTATTTCAGCTTTTATTTCCTTCATCACATTCCCAGTGGGTCAGAAGTAAACATATACTCAATTAGTATTTGGTAGCATTGCCTTTAAATTGTTTAACTTGGGTCAATCGTTTCAGGTAGCCTTCCACAAGCTTCCCACAATAAGTTGGGTGAATTTTGGCTCATTCCTCCTGACAGAGCTGGTGTAACTGAGTCAGGTTTGTAGGCCTCCTTGCTCGCACACACTTCTTCAGTTCTGCCCACATTTTCTATAGGATTGAGGTCAGGGCTTTGTGATGGCCACTCCAATACCTAGACTTCGTTGTCCTTAAGCCATTTTGCCACAACTTTGGAAGTATGCTTGGGGTCATTGTCCATTTGGAAGACCCATTTGCGACCAAGCTTTAACTTCCTGACAGATGTCTTGAGATGTTGCTTCAAAAAATGCACATAATTTTCCTGCCTCATGATGCCATCTATTTTGTGAAGTGCACCAGTCACTCCTGCAGCAAAGCACCCCCACAACATGATGCTGCCACCCCCGTGCTTCACGGTTGGGATGGTGTTCTTCGGCTTGCAAGCCACCCCCTTTTTCCTCCAAACATAACAATGGTCATTATGGCCAAGCAGCTCTATTTTTGTTTCATCAGACCAGAGGACATTTCTCCACAAAGTACGATATTTGTCCCCATGTGCAGTTGCAAACTGTATTCTGGCTTTTTTAATGCTGGTTTTGGAGCAGTGGCTTCTTCCTTGCTGAACAGCCTTTCAGGTTATGTCGATATAGGACTCGTTTTACTGTGGATATAGATACTTTTGTACCTGTTTCCGCCAGCATCTTCACAAGGTCCTTTGCTGTTGTTCTGGGATTGATTTGCACTTTTCGCACCAAAGTACATTCATCTCTAGGAGACAGAACGCGTCTCCTTCCTGAGCGGTATGACGGCTGCGTGGTCCCATGGTGTTCATACTTGAGTACTATTGTTTGTACAGATGAACGTGGTACCCTCAGGCATTTGGAAATTGCTCCCAAGGATGAACCAGACTTGGAGGTCTACCTTTTTTTTTCTAAGGTCTTGGCTGATTTATTTTAGATTTTCCCATGATGTCAAGCAAAGAGGCACTGAGTTTGAACGTAGGTCTTGAAATACATCCACAGGTACAACTCCAATTGACTCAAATGATGTCAATTAGTCTATCAGAAGCTTCTAAAGCCATGACATCATTTTCTGGAATTTTCCAAGCTGTTTAAAGGCACAGTCAACTTAGTGTATGTAAACTTCTGACCCACTGGAATTGCGATACACTGAATTACAAGTGAAATAATCTGTCTGTAAACAATTGTTGTTAAAATGACTTGTGTCATGCACAAAGTAGATGTCCTAACTGACTTTCCAAAACTATAGTTTGTTAACAAGAAATGTGTGGAGTGGTTGAAAAACGAGTTTTAATAACTCCAACCTAAGTGTATGTAAACTTCCGACTTCAACTGTAAAGGTGGTGAAATGTTCTGAAGTATTTATTTAATAAAAAAGGAAGAGAAACAGACACAGGAAGTAAACAATCATTTATGCTTTCAAACCGTACCTGGTTCATTCTTGACAGTTACCAATCCACAGCAGTTCACCATTTTGGCTCCTGTATGGAGAAGTCAGGTGTCATATCATTGTCCTTTTACGGGCGTCTTACGTTAATAAAGTTTAATTGCCGTGCAACAGTAAACAGTTAATGGTAATATGCCAAGTGTCTATGATAAATTGTTTTATAAAGGCAGCCACAGAATGCAACTACTGACAGTAGGATGACAGTAATTGAGAGGTTTATCTAACCATGTTGGCAGGGCTCTACAACAATGTTCCCTCAAAATATTTTTTGAGGCACTGAGCAAATTTTAAGTCTGCTGAACGCAAACTGGAACATTTTTTAAATACTGTGTAACTTCCAGCGCGCGTTTAATTATGAACACCGAGGCTGTACCCACTTTAAGATACAGTTTTAACAGTGGCCAAGTAGGCTACTGTGGCTATTTGATCATAATGTAGGCCTACCAGAGTGGCCTACCATCAAAAACAATGAGAAAATGTATCCCATAACATTTTAACATGGAAGTAGCTGTTCTATCATTCAGCCTACAGTAGCAGCCAATGAGTGGTGTTCAATGTAGGCTTCATTCCATGAGACTTTATTTTTTTTTAAACATGCAGAGTGTGAGGTTCTGAGTTATGCACTATAACCCAATACTATATCACATGTGATTGAATATTAGCAACTGTTGGCCTGGGCGCCTGGGTGTCTGTGTGTGTGTGCTGGAAGTAACAGTTAGCCCCAGATAAGTGTGCTGGGAAGCTGTGGTTAGCCTTGAGCGAGAACAGTGTGCTTTTGTATGCAGGTGCAAATAGCTCAGACAATGTTGCAGAGCTGTCTGACCTCAGTCTCTGGGGTGAGGGAGCGTAATCTACACAGCAACAGCGCCGGGACACCAAAGAGCGCAAAGAGGCTAGGACTAGCCTGAGCGCCGGCGATAGGCTGGGTGAGTCTAAACCACGCCCAGTCTCTACTCTGTGACAGGCCGGCTCGGAAGCAGGAACTAACTCTGTCAGAGTATATTATAATGTCTTTGTCAGGAACAAGTCAGTTCTCTGTCTTATCCTGCGTGATGATACATTGAACCCGTATATACGAAAATTGCATTTACCATTTATTGCTTAGTTAATAAAAAATACATAGCATACAATCGGTGACTCTGTCATACTTATCCTTATACCAGAGTGAATTGACGCAACCCTAACAAGAGCTTGACATTTACCTGTTTATCCACTTGTCCTTCAGACAAGGAGGTGACAATTACTCTCATGTTGTGTTTCGATGCAAGAAACCACTTTTCAAAATAAAATGCATTATTATTCCCAAACCATTATTACAGAGAATCAGACAAATTATGCTAACCTCTGCCTATAGGCTACTTAGCGTATTCAAGCCGGTCTCAAAGTACAACACAAAAAATGTACATGTTTTGTGCTCTTGCAGGAAGCAATCACTCCCTATTTCTGACTACAAATTATCTTTAACTGGGCTAATAACTCACTAACTAAAACAAATCAAATGTGTTTATATAGCCCTTCTTACATCAGCTGATATCTCAAAGTGCTGTACAGAAACCCAGCCTAAAACCCCAAACAGCAAGCAATGCAGGTGTAGAAGCACGTAGAAGCAACTAAAAAAGGATATGAACAAAATGTGCACACGTGGCTACATGCTGCTCTCGCTTTGATCTCCAAACAAGCGCATCTACTCAAGACCACAACTCTAAATACAGTCCAGTTCAAAGTAAATGGCACAGATCCAAATATTGCATATAGGCCTACTGCAGCTCTGATTAGTTATGCCGCACCGTTCGGTGTAAAGTATGGGCTCAGTCGTGCGCAATAGAATCCTACTCTAATGAATTCTTCATATGACAATCTCTTGCGTAGTTAGTTTTGTTTCGTTATGTTGAATTGATAGTGGGTAATATTGTGTTGATTCAATCACAATTGACACAGTAAAGGGAAACGTTGATAGTGTTAACAGGGAAAACTCTAGAAAGTTGAGTGAAGTTCAATCTTGTGGTTCTATACATGGGATGATATACAGTAGAAAATAGTAAAAAATAAAGACAAACCCTTAAATGAGCAGGTGTGTCCAAACTTTTGACAGGTACTTTATATCTTCTGCGCACTACTACGCACTTTAGAGGGAACATTTCTCTACACCAACTTTTTCAGTTGTTGCACAAAGCACATGATTTGGTCTCACTTTTTTAAATAATTGACAATGACCTGGCGTGTGTCCCATAATGAGCCTGAATTCCATATAGAACCTGCCTAATAATGACAAGCCATCTTTTAAATTAGCATGCCCTTGTGCCCGAGTAAAGATGTGACAGGGAAGCGAATGATGAGTGCATCATTTCAATAGCAGGTGATTTGAGCTTTCATTTGTGGGCTGAGCAAGTAGCCACAATGAAGGGTTTACACAGACATTGCCAAGACAATTTTAAAGGACTTTTTCAAGCACTTAATTGTAATTTTCAAGGACCTACATTTAAAAATGTAACTGTTTTAATAGCCAATATATATATATATATATATATATATATATATATATATATATACACTTTATTAGGCAGACTAACTACTTTATATATATATATATAACCACCATAAGAATAACATGTTTTAACAGGCCTACCCAATGGCATTATGAATTGACATTCAGATTATTATTTTTTACATTCTAAATATGTCAGAATAATGTGGGCATTGCCTGACTAAATAAATAGCATACTGCTGTAAAATAGGGACCTTGTAGCAGTCATAAGGACAAAGATTCCGCAGTAGTCAGGCAGATAGAGGTGCAAATGAATATTGGATTTATTTACACAGCGCTGGTGATGTGATAAATGTACAATTCAATTATATTTACAAACTTCTGACTTTAAAATGTGAGCATTCAAAAAGAAAAATGGCCTCTTATCAGAAAAAAAAAAAACTGTCCTAACCATACAAAGCACATGTGGGTTCTCCTAGGCTCAAATGCAGCCTCCCCATTGAGTTATCAAACGTGAACAGACGTGAACATCCCAAAACAGGCACTTCTAAAGAATAGGTGTGGCCAGATCTTGGCGAGCAGGCCAGGTGTATCTATACATGCTCAAGCACGCACGTTCACACATTGAACATCACGGAAAAACCAGACACATGCTCTCCAAACAAAGAAAAGAAAGAAATTGACGCAATCGACATTGCAATACACACTGCCCTTACCCACCTGGACAAAAGGGATACATATGTGAGGATGCTGTTCATCGACTACAGCTCGGCCTTCAATACCATAGTGCCCTATAAGCTGATTACAAAGCTGACAGCCCTGGGTCTGAACTGGGTCCTGGACTTCCTGACGGCTCACCCCCCCAGGCGGTGAATGTAGGTCACATTACCTCCTTGACATTGATTCTCAACACGGGGGCCCCACAGGGTGCGTACTCATTCCCCTCCTATATTCCCTGTGTACCCACGACTGCGTGCCTAACATAAGTTCACAAGTTCGCTGACGACACGACAGTAGTAGGCCTGATTACCATCAACTACGTGACAGACTACAGGGAGGAGGTAGGCACTCTGCTGGCGTGGCGCCATGTAAACAACCTCTCCTTCAACATTAGCAAAATAAAGCAGTTGATTGTGGACTTCAGGAGGAACCAGGCTGGACAAGACTCCATCCTCATCAACAGGGGTGACATAGATACTGTCAAGGCGCTTGTATGGAAAACCAAGTTGACCGCAAGGCGCTTGTATGGAAAACCAAGTTGAAACAAACATTTGATGTCTTGCTCATAATAACCGCACATGGTTTTACCTCAACAAGCACAACAGACTAGCGCAACACCCTTCAATTGAAACAGTGGGAAACAAAATGAAAGCGGCAACATCTATCATATAAACTGATCTGAAATGAAATCACAGCATAATTATATTGGAGCAGTAGAACTTTAAGGCCAAAATATAATTTAAGGTAGGCTTATTCCGTTGACTGAATTTGGCATTGCAAATATTCAACCAACACTTTTTAACACTTTCAACGCCACTCAACAACCAAAACGTTTGAAAGCTGTGCATTCTCTATTCCAGAAAGACTATTGCAGGGTTCCCTAACTTAAATTTTCATTTTTTAATATATTTTTTAATTGTTGGATATAAAACTGTAAAAACACCATGAAATGAGCTCCTAGTGATTTTAATTTTGGACATCCCAAGTATTCCCACGCATAATAGATCAATCCAAGTGATTGTACACAAATGTATGCAAGGTTTCAAATGATTGTTTTAGTCAAATATATCTGTTTGGGATTCTTGCGGTCAATATGCAGTCTTCAAATGATTGGTAATTATGTTACGGTCCACGACCATCCGCTCAAGAAAAATATCGGCCGTGGCTGAATGTAGTTGATGACCTCTGATTTATATGTGTGCAACGCACTTGTGATTAATAATCGGGAATCCATGTATTTTAATCAATTACATAGCCTAGATTAAAAATAGCATTAACACAAGAACATTTTTTCTTTACAGGCACTAACAGTCAGTGTTGCACTGGAGTGTTTAGCATAACTGTGCAGCCCTGTATGTGGAGCCCTGATGCACGCCCGGACAGGAGCATTCCCGTGCTGTTGTTGCTTCTTCAGAAGGTTGGTTCAATTTGGGCCAATTGCACATTATTGTTTAAATACATAATTTCATTTTAATCAAAATTTGAAAAGCAAATTGTTAACTAAAAACTACCGTGACCAGGTACATTTCTCATTGGCACCATTGTGACCAATTCAAAATGTGTGTCGCACTGCCAAGTCAAATGGTCACAAATACAACTGTTGTGGTCACAGTATCGAGCCCTGGTTGATCATGCGCCATAACTGCTGGTTGCTGATAAAGAACATTGCTTTGTACAGTAATACAATATTGGTTTCCAATATCTTTCCAGAACAGACAGTAATTCCTCATACAACAGATGCTTTGTGTAAAATTTGACATTTCCAAGCTTGAAGTTATTGTGAACAACAAATAATGAAATCACAGCAGCCTGATGCAATAATGTCAATATCTGTTCAGCCAGTGTAATCTCTGGTTGAACTGGTCAAATAGGATGGAATGCAATAGTCAATAATGTCAGGAGGTAGGCCTACCTGCCACTTAGAGGTCAGGTATTTCATTTGTATTCTTATTGTATGGTCCTGAGTATTAACGTCCAACAATTCAAGCTATATGTTGGATAAACATTGACATGAATGACATTTGACTATTGCTGTCTCTTGCTAGGCACATCAGGTTCCGTCATGACTGTTAGGGTTGGGGGCAATTGTAGCACAGTAATACAATGATCATGAGCCAAGCAGCCAAATTATGAGTACAAGTGATTTTAACTTTAAGATGGTATGAATTACACAAATAATACATGTAAAATAGCCTTGCTGTCCTGTAGAGCAGTGGTTTCCCAACCTTTTTCGGTTAATGTACCAACAAGAACATTTTGTTCTGTCCAGAGTACCACTGAAGTACCCCCAGAAGTGCATTTTACCAGTTAGCATATGGTCTCATGAGTCTTCTCAAGTACCCTCTGAGGATAAGCCAAGTACCCCCAGTGTCTTATATAAAAAAATGACAGGACCAGTTCAAGTGGGCTCTGCGGATTACATTTTTTTTTTTAAACCACACAAAACCACAATTGCCCCCGGTCTCGTCAACATGACCAATTTCTGAACGTTCTGTAACGTTCCGCACTACTGAACGGACCCCAAGGCGTGGTCTCTTTGCTTGTTGCTCTGCACAGTCATTGCGTCTATTATAGTAACCTAAATCAAACATCCAAAAAATAAGGATAGTGTGATATGTGGATGATATCGAATTGAATGGCTATTTCTTGCCACCGACAATCATAAGCAAAGTAGGTAATACGTAATTTGAAAATATGTCTGATAAAATGTACAATATTTTGAAAACCTGAATGCTTTCACATAAATAGGCGAATCATCCTATAAACGACGCAGTTATGTAACATATTACCTTTACATATGTGATAGGCTAGTTTTCAATGATTTCCTTTTACTGGTCCTGGAGATAGAATCCCACCGTTTCTACTTCCGTGTAGCATTAATATCCGAGTAGGCTACCTCTTCCTGGTTTATAAAGATAAACGTCAATAGAAAACATTGCGCAATCAACTCATTGGCCAGTGTTCATAGTCACGCCTGCTATCTTCCTTACCATTGGTGAAAAGTCACATTGGGCCTATTCAACCAATCGTTGTTCTTGCGTCTGTAGCGCGGGTTTTTACTACCCTAATGCTTTAAACGTATTATTCGACATTTATTTCTATTGGCTATAGCAATTCGTCAATGGACTGAACACTAAACATATCTGTATGGTTATTGTGTTTATGGCTAGTCAATTCATTGGTTATCTACTGTCAGAGTATTAGGCTTAAAAAGACGTTAATGGAGTCTACTAGCCTACTCATCATACCTAACACTCCTCATGGACCCTATTAATCAGGTGTGTTCAAGCAGGGCTGGAACAAAAGCCTGCACTCCCAGTGACTCTCCAGGAGGGTTCGGCTACTCCTATTCTAGGTTCCATGCAGAAGGAACAGAGTGAAGTCATTAAAAAAATAGATACAATGACCAATTAAGATGTAGATTGTGATAGATTTTAATCAAGTGCAGTCATATATGAGGAATTACATGAATATAGAGAGACAGTGTTACATGATCAAACAGTAAAGGCACTGATCTAGCTTTCTGTATTGTCCACACCTCCTTCCTGCATGCATTTGGCCCCATATACATGGATAATGGATACATACAATAATAACCCACCGGGCACACACTGGTTGCATCAATGTTGTTTCCACGTTATTTAAATAAAATTACATTGAACCAAGGTGGAATAGATGTTGAATTGACAACTGTGCCCAGTGGGAAGGCATTTTACCAAGCATTTGGAGCAAGCATAAGGCTAGCATTTTGGTTAGTGATGACGAGTACTGCATACACATTGTTTCCAGTAGTCTATATGTAACAGTATAACTTTAAACCGTCCCCTCGCCCATACCCGGGCGCGAACCAGGGACCTTCTGCACACATCAACAACAGTCACCCACGAAGCGTCGTTACCCATCGCTCCACAAAAGCCGCGGCCCTTGCAGAGCAAGGGGCAACACTACTAATAGGTTTCAGAGCAAGTGACGTAACTGATTGAAACGCTACTAGCGCGTACCCGCTAACTAGCTAGCCATTTCACATCCGTTACATATATGGAAGTGATAACCAAAGCAAAGTCTAACAAGTACAGCTGTATATGTAACACGTAGATTCATGTTGATATGTTAATAACAACCAATACATAAGTGTCCCAACAGTAAATGACAATAGGCTAACATAGGTAAGAGGTTGTGTAGTGGCTTCCTTTCCTCTTTACCATAGCCACTGCCCAAGCCTGAAGCGGGGTTGTTTCGTACGCATACAGTCCACACTCAAGGTTTCCAAACGGCCAAACAATCAATGAGATCCAGGGATATGGTGCAACACATTTTTTTATTCTTATTTCTAACAAAAAAATTATTCTCCAATCAACTTAAAGCATAGATTACTTAATATGACCTGTTTGTATGTCTGTCTGTCTGTCTGTATGGTCAAAAAACTATACCGCTCCCGCATCTAGCAAGGACTCCTTCCCCCGAAGGCCCAACTTCCTGCCTTTATCCTAACACACTTAACACAGTACAATGAAATGGGCAAGAGTGGGGGGCTAACAGTTACACTAACAACAGATGAATATATCTCAATCAGGTAAATATAAATCATAAAGGTACGTACATAATATTTCATCATATACATTAATATATTTACACAAATGAAATGTACATGGAGCTCGGTATGTTCAGTCTTTTATACAAATATGTCCAAATCGGCTCTAACAGCTTGATAATTAGGCTTGTTCAGGCCGGTACAGTTGCTAGCTCCACCAGTTTGCTTGGAGTAGGGGACTAGGAGCAGGCAGGGTTGTGTGTATATCTCACCCCAGGTAGAGTAGCGGGCGTGTGGGGGACAGAGAAAGGACTGGCAGGGTAAACCTCTCAGAGTCCCAGGGTGTCTTTCTGCACCTGGCAACCCAGAAGGGTGTTTCCAGCCTGGACACACTCAGACACACTGGCCACTGAAACACACAACATCACCAGGACAGGCATCATTATACTGTGGCATCATGGTTGCAAGGATGGGCAAAATGTATCTTCAACACTTGTTTGAAGACAAAATACCACCAACATTGTATTGTGAATGATTATATTCAAAATATAAATATATTTGTCATTTAAGTAATATGGTGGATCCCTACTAGGAAATTGCTTTCACCTGAACAATTTCTTTCCAAATCAGGGCAGATGAAGGACAAGAGTTGCCAGGACTATGAGTGTAAGCTATAGCTACCTTTCTGAGCCTGGATCCATGATACTGCCTTCATGGCCAGAAACTGCCAATCCTCCTGAGCCTCCATCTTGAAACCATAGAGCCATACCAGGGCTAGAACCGTGGCCCACACCTCCTGGCCAACCTGACAGAGACAGAAGATAAGGACGCTGAGACATGAGATTCAGTTCAATGGTCTTCATGCCTTTGTCCAGATCTGATGGTCTTTCTATAGAGCACACATGCAGACACTGTGTGTGAGTGCATCATCTTGCAGCATGCTCATCTATTTTCGGTTCATCCTGCTGCCTGTGGAAACGCCATATCAGTTTATTTCTGTGGACCTACCTGTGCAGGCTTTGGCTTGGACACCTCCTCCTCAGTCTTCGCCAGCACCTCAGCCAACGCTGCCTCCAGGACCCAGGAACCAGAGGCCTTCTGAAGGGAGATCAGCTGGAGGAGAGGGTCCCTCACAGGCTTAGAGGTTGGGTCTGGAGAGTCAAAGTCTATTGGGATTGGATAACATAATTGAAATCGAAATGCTTCCATAATGTAGATTAATACCTCAACCCGAACTCTAATCCTAACCGTTGCAGTTAAATCCTTGTGCTGTGCTTGAGTAATAAAGTCACAATAAAAATAACAATGTAGGGAGCATCAAACACAGTAACAATTTGCAGGTATTTAGAATTAGGTTAAAACAGACATTAACACCTGCCCCAAATTACCTTCTTCATCACAGTCTTCGTCACATTCTAATACTTCACAAGCACCTGAAAAACATATATTCGTTGTATATTCCCATTAACACAATTCTATCAATAATTGATTAACTAAATAATACAATTACAGTTTACTTCTATCAAAAATTTATCAATATTAATTATGTGATTCCAACACTTCTGTAAAAGCTATGAAATGTGAAAAGGATAAAGCTATAAAATGTGTATTGTAGAGGGCTTCCGGTGACGCAACTTAGGCAATGGCTGCCTTTTTTTTCGTACTGCACATTGGTTGGGTATTTTCCCCCTAAATTGAAGTATTTACTCTGAGCATTATAGTAACTCATTTTAATTCATATGGCTGCAATCCCGGTAACAGGATCGATATGACAACAGCCAGTGAAAGTGCAGGGCGCCAAATTCAAACAGAAATCTCATAATTAAAATTCCTCAAACATACATGTGTCTTATACCATTTTAAAAGGCACTCTTGTTGTTAATCCCACCAAAGTGTCCGATTTCAAATAGGCTTTTCAGCAAAAGCACCACAAACGATTGTTAGGTCACTACCAACTCAAAGAAAAATTCAGCAATTTTTCCAGCCAAAGAGAGGAGCCACAAATAGCACAAATAGAGATAAAATGAATCACTAACCTTTGATGATCTTCATCAGATGACACTCATAGGACTTCATGTTACACAATACATGCATGTTTTGTTTGATAAAGTTCATATTTATATAAAAAAAATCTGAGTTTACATTGGCGCGTTACATTCACTAGTTCCAAAAACATCCAGTGATAGTGCATAGCCACATCGTTTCAACAGAAATACTCATCATAAATGTAGATGATAATACAAGTTATACACATGGAATTATAGATATACCTCTCCTTAATGCAACCGCTGTGTCAGATTTAAAAAAAACTTTACGGAAAAAGCAAACCATGCAATAATCTGAGACGGAACAATAGTAAAATTAGCCGCCATGTTGGAGTCAACAGAAACCAGAAAATACATGATAAATGTTTCCTTACCTTTGATGAACTTCATCAGAATGCAGTCCTAGGAATCCCAGGTCCACAATAAATGCTTGATTTGTTCGATAATGTCACTTATTTATGTCCAATTAGCTACTTTGGGTAGCGCATTTAGTAAACAATTCCAAAGTCACAAAGCGCATCCACTATAACGTGACGAAATGTCCAAAAGTTCCGTAACAGTCAGTAGAAACATGTCAAACGATGTATTGAATCAATCTTAAGAATGTTGTTAACATACATCTTGAATAACGTTCCAACCGGAGAATGACATTGACTTCAGTTGAGCGATGGAACGGAGCTGCCTCCCACGTGAACGCGCGTGGTCACCTCATGGCTTTGGTTACTCATTCCTGTCTCCTTCGGCCCCCCTTCACAGCAGAGTCATCAGACAAAGTTCTATTGACTGTTGACATCTAGTGGAAGCCATAGGAAGTGAAAACTCATCCATATCTCACTGTAATTTCAATGAGAGCTTGGTTGAAAAACTACCAGCCTCAGAAAAATTCCAAACAGGAAGTGGAACTTCTCAGGTTTTTGCCTGCCATATGAGTTCTGTTACCCACAGACATAATTCAAACAGTTTTAGAAACTTCAGAGTGTTTTCTATCCAATACTAATAATAATATGCATATATTAGCAACTATGACTGAGGAGCAGGCAGTTTACTCTGGGCACCTTTCATCCAAGCTACTCAATACTGCCCCTGCAGCCATAAGAAGTTAAAATGGAAAAGGAGAAAGTAGGAAGAGGTTGTGGAGCTACAACAATAGTTTGTAACAAGTCAGGAGAAGCTAAAATCGTAGACTAAACAGATATGGCTCATGCTAGCGCAAATAAGCTAACAGCAGCAAAAGTATCCTAATTTTCGAGGTGATAAAGGAGGATTTGCGCAATGCGCTCACAGGCTTTCAAGAGGAACTTCGAGAAGATGTACGAAAATAACAAAATGAGTTCAACATGGACATTAACCACAAACTCAAAGAAAACAAATAACAACTTCACAGCATATCTACAATAATGTGGGATGCAGATCAGCGCATTTGGGAAACAGACACATAGAACACTGCAGTCAAGGGTGCACTTGTACAGTCTTTGAAAAGCCATCATGCACTTCAGGCAAAAGTGACAGAACTCGACAGTTTTTCACATCGTAATAACAGACTTTATTCCGTGGCAGAGGGCAGAGAAAAAGACTCGATGCCCACATTCGTGGAGGGTCTATTCAAATAAATACTTGAAGATGACACAGACCTGGTACTCGAGAGAGCACACCGAGTTCTGGCCTCAAACCCCCCCCCCAGCTGTGTCCCACCAAAATCCATCGTTTTTCCCCGTGCAGCCTGGAAAAAGCCTGTTAATAACTTCTAAGGCCAACGAGTGTTCTTTGATCATGACTACACGGGAGACATACTGAAAAGGAAGTAAGGAATACACCCCTATCAAGAAGGTACTAAAAGAGAAAGGGATTCACTTTTAAACACCATTCCCGGCAAAAGTGTACTGACCCGGTTACATACGAGCATGCAGATGAGGCGGCGGAGGACCTGAAGTCGAGGGGCATCTCAGTGAAGTATACCGCCAGGAGAAAGTAGTCTTCACCGGCGGAAAGACTCAAGCAAGTCACCTCGGCAAGAGTACACTCACACTCTCCTTCACTGCAGCCGACGCGAGCAAAACATTTAAACGTGTTAACCCTCGCAAGGCTGCAGGCCCAGACGGCATCCCCAGCCGCGTCCTCAGAGTTTACGGACATATTCAATCAATCCTTATCCCAGTCTGCTGTTCCCACATGCTTCAAGAGGGCCACCATTGTTCCTGTTCCCAAGAAAGCTAAGGTAACTGAGCTAAACGACTACCGCCCCGTAGCACTCACTTCCGTCATCATGAAGTGCTTTGAGAGACTAGTCAAGGACCATATCACCTTCACCCTACCTGACACCCTAGACCCACCCCAATAGGTCCACAGACGACGCAATCGCAACCACACTGCCCTAACCCATCTGGACAAGAGGAATACCTATGTGAGAATGCTGTTCATCGACTACAGCTCAGCATTTAACACCATAGTACCCTCCAAACTCGTCATCAAGCTCGAGACCCTGGGTCTCGACCCCACCCTGTGCAACTGGGTACTGGACTTCCTGACGGGCCGCCCCCAGGTGGTGAGGGTAGGTAACAACATCTCCACCCCGCTGATCCTCAACACTGGGGCCCCACAAGGGTGCGTTCTGAGCCCTCTCCTGTACTCCCTGTTCACCCACGACTGCGTGGCCATGCACGCCTCCAACTCAATCATCAAGTTTGCAGACGACACTACAGTGGTAGGCTTGATTACCAACAACGACGAGACGGCCTACAGGGAGGAGGTGAGGGCCCTCGGAGTGTGGTGTCAGGAAAATAACCTCACACTCAACGTCAACAAAACAAAGGAGATGATCGTCGACTTCAGGAAACAGCAGAGGGAGCACCCCCCAATCCGCATCGACGGGACAGTAGTGGAGAGGGTAGTAACTTAAGTTCCTTGGCGTACACATCACGGACAAACTGAAATGGTCCACCCACACAGACAGCGTGGTGAAGGCGCAGTAGCGCCTTGTCACCAAAAACACTCACAAACTTTTACAGATGCACAATAGAGAGCATCCTGTCGGGCTGTATCACCGCTTGGTACGGCAGCTGCTCCGCCCATAACCGTAAGGCTCTCCAGAGGGTAGTGAGGTCTGCACAACGCATCACCGGGGGCAAACTACCTGCCCTCCAGGACACCTACACCACCCGATGTCACAGGAAGGCCAAAAAGATCCTCAAGGACAACAACCACCCGAGCCACTGCCTGTTCACCCCGCTATCATCCAGAAGAAGAGGTCAGTACAGGTGCATCAAAGTGGGGAACGAGAGACTGAAAAACAGCTTCTATCGCAAGGCCATCAGACTGTAAAAGAGCCACCACTAACATTGAGTGGCTGCTGCCAACATACTGACTCAACTCTAGCCACTTTAATAATGGAAAAATTGAGGTAATAAATTTATCACTAGCCACTTAAAACAATGCTACTTTTTATATAATGTTTACATACCCTACATTACTCATCTCATATGTATATTCTATACGCTATACCATCTACTGCATCTTGCCTATGCCGTTCGGCCATCACTCATTCATTTATTTTTATGTACATATTCTTATTCATTCCTTTACACTTGTGTATAAGGTAGTTGTGAAATTGTTAGATTACTTGTTAGATATTACTGCATGGTCGGAACTAGAAGCACAAGCATTTCGCTACACTCACATTAACATCTGCTAACCATGTGTATGTGACAAATAAAATTTGATTTGAATGACTGGAACCTAACATCTCAACCACTCTATTATATCGCCAGTGGCTAACTGGGTCACCCTTACCCTAATCCTAATCATCACGGTCAAATATTTGTGCTGTGAATAATAGTCAAAATAAAAAAATATTTAAAAGTTTGCAAATTACAAACCTTGTTGAGAGAAGAATCCAACTTGCACCATGACACAAGATACCAGGAGGTAAAGGACGAAGAGCAGTATTAGTAACTTCCTCAATCATTCAACGTGAATCACACAAATTAAAATGTATTTCTTTTTTTAAACTAAACAAATCTCCAGGCACTAATGGCTTCCCTTCAGAATGGGCAAAGTTTGATGGGACAACAAACGATCAAAACGGTTACATACTGGAACCTAATACCTCAACCCCTCCATTAGAATCGCCAGTGGCCAACTGGGTCACCTTGACCCTAACTGGAACCCTGACCCTAATTATCACTAAAATATTTGTGCTGTGAATAATACAGAAAAAATTAAAAAAGTTTGCAAATTACATACGTTGTTGAGAGAAGAATCCTACTTGCACCAGGACACAAGAAACCAGGAGGTAAAGGACAAAGAGCAGTATTAGTAACTTCCTCAATCATTCAACGTGAATCACACAAATTAAAATGTATTTCTTTTTTTAAACAAAAGGGTAGTTTAAACGTACCCTTCACCCTAGATGCGAGCGAACCTTTGGCCTTCTGAGCAGACATACCTTAATACAAATGAACAGTGATAGTATGTTTATTATAAACTCATAAGTGATACTTATGCATAATTGAAATATGGTAATGTCCCCGAATCATGCAAATTTGTTTCTAAACCAAATAGACTTGGTGCTTACTGTTTCTTTTACGCATCTTACACTTACTCTTCGTGCCGACCTCAAACTCTGACGCAGAGCACATAAGCTGATCAGCTCGGTCATCGAGTTCAGATAGTTTCATATCGCACTCAAGTACACTACTGCATAAATCCCAATCTGCACAAAACATGAACACAAGATCCACAACACAAATTATAAAGTGGTTAGATTTCCACAAACACCAACAATGGTATTACTTTAAAGAATAAAACAGTCAATTCAATTTGTATAAGTACCTTGTATTGTTTGTTCAAATAAAATGAATCCGCAACAGTAACAATGTAACAGTGGCAAAGTAGCACAAACCTTTCAGTGAACATTCCCTTAGATTCAACACTGAGAAAGAAGGGGAAAACACAGGTCACTGGGTTACAAACATGAAGGTACATGCACCGAACACATTAATGACTAAACAATGAGGATTCTGTCTCAAGTGCAGGGGGCACAGTTTGAGACACTTCAGCTCGCGGTTACCATTTATTTAGCGCTGTTTACATATCTGCATAAAATAATTTCCTTGTACAGCCTCTCCCCGTCACACAAACACTCACTCACTTGGCGTGGGGACTTGTCTGCGTAGCAGCTGTCCATGCAGGGCCTCTCCATCTCCTTTGTGGACAGCGATGAAGGCGGTAAAGGCACTGCTCACTCCTGATTGGACGCTGAGCTCTATCACCTTCTCTTTCACTCCCTCCTTCTCACCATCCTGCTCTCTCTCTTCCACCTCCAGGGATTGGATCAGGGTTCGAGCACCCAGCCTGTGGACGGTCATTCTGGAGAGGAGGGATAGAGAGAAGAAGTAGAGGAAAGAGAGAGAGAGATAAGAGTTAGATGTGGGAGAGGAGGGATATAGAGATTGAGACGGTGGAGTGGGAGAGAGGAGGGTTAGAGAGAAGAAGTGCGATGGGGGAGAGGAGGGATATAGAGATTAAGACGGTGGAGTGGGGGAGAGGAGGGATATAGAGATTGAGACGGTGGAGTGAGGGAGAGGAGGGATATAGAGATTAAGACGGTGGAGTGGGGGAGAGGAGGGATAGAGAGATTAAGACAGTGGAGTGGGGGAGAGGAGGGATATAGAGATTGAGACGATGGAGTGGGGGAGAGGAGGGATAGAGAGATTAAGACGGTGGAGTGGGGGAGAGGAGGGATAGAGAGATTAAGACAGTGGAGTGGGGGAGAGGAGGGATATAGAGATTAAGACAGTGGAGTTGGGTAGAGGAGGGATAGAGAGAAAAAGTGCGATGGGGAGAGGAGGGATATAGATATTAAGAAGGTGGAGTGGGGGAGAGGAGGGATATAGAGATTAAGACGGAGTGGGGGAGACGAAGGTCGATGATAAAATGGGGGATACCTACAGTACTATATATATCAAATCATACTACAATGCTGAAATGCATTAGAAGTGCTGGCACAGTTTCTGTTAACGGAGCATCATGGCAGTCCTGCCTGAAAATAGTGGCACATTCCCTTAATGCATCTGACCAAGGCCTGCAGTGTTGTTTTTACCCAGTGTCCTCTGCAGGCTTAAGACTGAAGCTCAGCTGGTTCTCAACAGGCTGCTTGGCCAGGCTGTACTTCACTATCACCGAGCCCTCTGTGTCCCCTGAGCTCTGAGCAGGGGAGAGAATGAGAGAGAGCGAGAAAGAGACAGACAGAACGAGAGAAAGAAAACAAGGAAATACAGAGTTTAGTAAAAACACGTGGACCGTGACCCAAAAAATTGTTGTCTTGCAAATAAGTTATGACCTTACCAGTGTCATTTGAACATTGACATACAGTATGTTAAACAATATTAACATTCATAACAGTAGAAGGCAGATTCCTCACCTCCCCAGTGAGCTGGGCATACAGAAGTGCCCTTTGGCCCTGGAAGACCACTCTGATTGGTGGAGACAGAGGTGTGACAGAGACCCCCTTTGGGACATTCCACTTGACTGAGATGTCCACCACAGCTGGCTGCAGGGCAAACCGGAGAGACTGCATCACCTGAGGGAGGAGAGTGAAGGAGGTGGGAAAGTGGTAAATAATGTAATTAAAAAAGGAAAGAGAAAAACAAGAGAATAAGGGAGGTGATGAAAATGTTTGTAGCCAATAGAGCCCTCACTTTACACATGCACACACACTGATAAGCTCTCTTACTTTGGGCTGCATCCTGTCCTGTCCTGTGATAAACTGTGCGTGCCCTCTGGCCTGCTTGGCCACCCCAGAAATGAGAGCAGTGCTGGCCCCCTCCCCGATCCCAAAGGAGAAACACCTGACAGGGACACACCCAGGAAACACTAGTATTGTTGTTATCAAATACCAAAAAAAGTCTATCAACCAAATCCATATCACTTGTATAATTTTCTTGTCCTCGTGGGGTGACTGAAAACACATAACTGTACAGGAAGAATCATCAATACAAAAGCTTTTGTTTTCTAACAGGGGTGAAAAACCCTAACCTACAGAACTCTCACACTGCTGCTCACAGACAGGTTGGGTCGGTTTACTTTAGATTGGGTTTTACAATTAATCTTTTGAGTCAAGAAGACCAGTGGTTAGAGCTTTACTTTCCAGACAGGTGCAATGGGTTCTGTAACTAACTCTATTAAAACCAATAAGTCGATTTTTTTCAGGTGGGAGGTGACAGAGCTGGGATCCTGCCCCAACTAGGTAATGATAGGGGAAACAGTGCTTGTGGGCCCACCTGTGAGAACCGGCATTCGTCTTCACCAGATCCAGGACTTCCTTGGTGTTCCCCACCTCACCGTCAGTGAACAAGAAGAGCTGTGGAGGACAGAGCGGGTATGTCTCAACATTAAATAATGTACGTGCAGCACTGAAGTATACTGAGAATGTTTCCTTAGTAACCAAAATCACAGGTCTATTTGCTGTCCCAGTAAGCCAGGCGTGTTACTGTAAATACCACACTCAAAATACACTGTTTGCTAGGGTGTTACTCTGTAACTAAACATGCCCAAAGCCCAAAAGGGAATTCCCTCATGGTCTAAGACATTGGTTGCTCCCGTGGGAGACCAGGGTTCATATCCTGCGTGTTACACATGGAAAGGTGGGAGGAGTTTCAGGTGTTTCAGGAGGAACCTGTATGAATCACAGCCAGCCAGCCCTAGAAGGCCAATGAGTGAGGTGATTAGAAAAAAATATTAAAAATGCCACTCCACAATGATACAATAACTGACAGATTTTTGTTGACCACTCAGATAGTTGAGACACTAAAAAACAAACCTAGTCAAACATGGTACAGTGGTTCCTTTGGCGTCATCAAAAATACATTACATGATCTATATTTTGGGTAACAGTCGTTATACATTGCGTCATCTATACACGTATGCATAAACAAAACTAAGTAAAGTAGATAAAAGGACATTCAGAAACTTCTAAAGAAATGTCTGTTGGAGGATACGGTGGCAGGCTTTAGCAGAGGCATTTACATTATTGTTACCTGATAACATTGCACACAATTATTTTCATCTAGATAATTTGAACTATCACTTTGGCTGGACAGCTGACGAAAACATAATCCCTAATGTCATTGTATAACCCACAGTAAAGCAACGCATGAGGTTCTGTTTCAATGGAAGCATCGTTACAGAAAGGACAGACATTTCTCTATAGCAGTGTTTGTGTGTATATTATTATTATTTAACTAGGCAAGTCAGATAAGAACAAATTCTTATTTACAATGACGGCCTACCCCGGCCAAACGCTAATCCGGACAACGCTGGGCCAATTGTGCGCCGCCCTATGGGACTCCCAATCACGGCCGGTTGTGATACAGCCTGGAATCAAACCACGGTCTGTAGTGACGCCTCTAGCACTGAGATTCAGTGCCTTAGACCGCTGCGCCACTCAGTCTAAGGCACTGTAAGGTATGTAAGGTGTGTTAGCTACCTGTCTGGGCTGGTCGGGGAGGCAGGGCTGGCTGTAGATATGTTTTAAAGGCTGGAGGATCTCTGTACCTCCCAGGTCAGCCCTAATTTCTTTCACCTTCTGCAGAGCCTCATCCATAGTCTTCTGGCTGTACTCCACACTCTTACTGACGTCCAGATAGATATACACACACAAGGTCAAAGGGTCATCACCACAACATATTACAGACCCATGCCATGGACATTTGAATCATTCCCCTAAGGGGTGCAAATTATTAGATGTAAACATGACCTGTCAAACAATGTCACTGTTTATCTTTGGATTTAGATTACCTGGTGCAACATACATGATAAAACCCTAGAATGACAAAGCTAAATGTGTTTGTAAATAACTGAACTCCTCAGACACTGACTTGAACAGATTGAAACAGGGGTTGGAAGGAGAAAACACTCACGAAAAGAAGGACTCATAACTGGACCCAAAGCCGATGATGTTGAAGTAGCAGCCCATGGGCAGGCTTTTCAGCAAGAGCAGCAGAGTATCCTGCAAGAGAGAAGTCCAACAAGTGTCTTTACTCTTCAATAAACCTTATAGGACAGTCTTAAAGAACTAGTACAGAGTAACCACAGTGTACTGGATTTAACTCCAAACTACCTAGTGGTGAATCCTGTGCAGATTGAGCTGTTCATTCATTAGAATAGGGTTGCTGTGTGTGTGTGTGTATACCCTGGCACTGCCAATACGGTCCTGTGACCCAGACCCAAGGTGCATGGGGCATTCCATGCTGCCAGAGCGATCCACTACGAACAGGAACTCCCCGTGTGAGGTCATAGATGACATCACATCCTTGGGGAACTCTGGGTACAAGCTCAGCATGACCACTGGGTCACCCATCAGAGAGCCTGGAGAGAGAGAGAGAGAGAGAGAGAGAGAGAGAAAGCGTGAGGGCGATAGAAAGAGAACGAGAGAAAGAAATAAGTGTCCAACAGTTATTCTCCATTTCTAGAGGACGCCCCTCCTTCAGTCTCACCATGTCCCTCTCTGTAAACATGGATGAAAGTAGTAGACTAGACTACTCATTGATCTCATATACACCAATCTACAACAGAGTACACCCACCCCCCTCACCTGGCTTGGCAGAAGCCTGTGCTGCCTCTACTATAGCAGTAGGCTGATGGGTGTCTTGGTAATACAACAACAGCTCAACATCCCGGTCAAACTGATGACCTGCAGCCAGGCTGACCTGCAGTTAGAACAACATTCACATGAAGGCAGAGCAGTCAGAGAGGGAATTGAACAACTATGAAGGATTCTGATGGTTTATGGTGCTAGTGAGAGTGCAAGCACACAGACATACACACAGTGTACACATCCATACGTACGTAAAGCAACACACTTACACATGCATATGAACACACACACACAGTACCGTGGCTTGGGTTTTCTCTGTGTTGAGGTAGTTGAGTGGGTCCAGGGGACAGTTGGACTCTACTCTAGAAATGGGATGAGGGGACGACACATGGGCACTGAGGGACAGACTGTAGGGGACAGAACCAGCGGGCACTGAGGACACCTGGGCACTGCCACCACTACCACTGTCTGACCCTTAGAGAGAGAGATGGGTGAGGGAGAGAGGGGAGAGAGAGACCCACAGATTAAAATGTTTTTGTTCCAGCCCAGCACTAACACTTCTTTCATCTCATCAACAACTCACCAAGACCTTGATTAATTCAATAATGATTAATTCATTAAAACGGGACTGTAACTAAAGCATGCACCATCCCCTGTGGGTCTCCAATAGCAGGACTGAAGACCACTGCCCTATGGGACCAGGTACTGGTTCCTAGTCACACTGCTGCCCACAAGGTTTTTACTTTGTTTTGCAGTGCCCTATGATGTATTAGTGGTTTGTGTCTCTATACAGGGGCCCATGTTCTTACCCTGGGGTTGGTAGCGGGGGTTGAGCACGGCGGGCAGGCAGAGCCTCAGGCCGTCGTCAGCCTGTACAGCCAGCTCTGTCACATAGTCCAGGCTGACAGAGGCCTTCTCCCCTGGAGGCAGACTACCCACACTCAGCTTGAACACGTCCGGGCTCTCATCACTCTCCTCCAATAGGAAGGCCTGCTGTCCCGAGCTCAATGCATCATCATACTGCTCCTGTGCCTGAGGAGGGACAGAGGAACACAGGGACGCATCATCAACCTGACACACAGTATAGTACAGTAGCATACATCCAGGGGAAGGTGCTGTCTGACTGACACTAGTCAGGTCAATGGGGTTTGACAGAGAGTCGCTTTGACAAAGCAGTAGGTTGGGAACCAGTTTTACAGGGTCAAAGTCTAATACTGAGAGCAGAGAGCTGTCAACAAACATCTGAATAACTTTTGAAGCCCACTAGGTCATAGACTGCTGGTTAACCATAAAGTGATAATAATAAGTTATGGATTGGATTTATATAGAGCCTTTCTACCAACTGAGGTACCAAAAGCACTTTACATAGTAAGGGGGAAACTCATCTCATCCACCATCAATGTGTGGTACCCACCTGGGTGATGCACAGCAACCGTTTTGTACCAGAACGCTCACCACACACCAGATCTCATGGTGGAGAGGCGAGGAGTGATATTTGCCAATTAGGAATGAAAGGATTATTAGGTTGCCTTGATGGAAATGGGGCCAGGTTAGCTGGCCGGTAACATTTTACACCAAGTTTCTCTTAAACTGTGTAGTAACGCTATAATTACACTAGTAACAACACTTGTACTAACATGTTATTGATTGGTATTAATGTGAAATTAACCCAAATCCTGCAATAAATTATATTTTTGTAGATCTCAGAAAATGTCATAAAAAATATGTCTATAGTTGCATTTGTCTCATTATTGACTTGTCATCTCTCCTCACCTTCTGTTTCTCCTGAACCTCAGCCACCACCTCAGTCTGTCCTATCTTGGCGCTGAACCTGCAGACAGCAGCCTCTCCCGGCAGAGGGAAAACAAAGATGGCCTCCAGGGGGCTCTGCTCCTGGTTCTCATACTGCAGAGTGGAGCTCACAGTGGCCACATGCCCCTGCACACTCACTTCCACAGCAATACTCTTCAGAGGCACTGAGAGAAGGAGGGATGGATGGAGCAATAGATGGAAGAGAGAAAACTGACGATGACAACGTTTGGGAACCACTTGGAAATAGTAAATGTGATTTATCGCTCATCTCATGGAAATGTTTAATTTAGTGAAAAACAATATAAATGTGGTGAAATGTTCTGAAGTATTTATTTAATAAAAAAGGAAGAGAAACAGACACAGGAAGTAAACAATCATTTATGCTTTCAAACCGTACCTGGTTCATTCTTGACAGTTACCAATCCACAGCAGTTCACCATTTTGGCTCCTGTATGGAGAAGTCATGTGTCATATCATTGTCCTTTTACCGGCGTCTTACGTTAAAGTTTAATTGCCGTGCAACAGTAAACAGTTAATGGTAATATGCCAAGTGTCTATGATGAATTGTTTTTTAAAGGCAACCACAGAATACAACTACTGACAAAAGGATGACAGTCATTGAGAGGTTCAGCTAACCATGTTGGCAGGGCTCTACAACAATGTTCCCTAAAACATTTTTTACCACGGAGCAAATTTCAAGTCTGCTGAATGCAAACTGGATTTAAAAAAAAATACTGTGTAACTTCCAGCGCGCGTTTAATTATGAACACCGAGGCTGTACCCACTTTAAGATACAGTTTTAACAGTGGCCAAGTAGGCTACTGTGGCTATTTGATCATAATGTAGGCCTACCAGAGTGGCATACCATCAAAAACAATGAGAAAATGTATCCCATAACATTTTAACATGGAAGTAGCTGTTCTATCATTCAGCCAACAGTAGCAGCCAATGTGTGGTGTTCAATGTATGAATACATTACATGAGACTTTTGAAAAAAACATGCAGGGCTTGACATTAACCTGTTTATCCACTTGTCCTTCATACAAGGAGGTGAATGATTCCATTCCAACTAAACTACTGAAAGAGCTGCTTCATGTGCTTGGCCCTCCTATGTTGAACATAATAAACGGCTCTCTATCCACCGGATGTGTACCAAACTCACTAAAAGTGGCAGTAATAAAGCCTCTTGAAAAAAACAAACCTTGACCCAGAAAATATAAAAAACTATCGGCCTATATCAAATCTTCCATTCCTCTCAAATTTTAGAAAAAGCTGACTGCCTTCCTGAAGACAAACAATGTATACGAAATGCTTCAGTCTGGTTTTAGACCCCATCATAGCACTGAGACTGCACTTGTGAAGGTGGTAAATGACCTTTTAATGGCGTCAGACCGAGGCTCTGCATCTGTCCTCGTGCTACTAGACCTTAGTGCTGCCTTTGATACCATCGATCACCACATTCTTTTGGAGAGACTGGAAACCCAAATTGGTCTACACGGACAAGTTCTGGCCTGGTTTAGATCTTATCTGTTGGAAAGATATCAGTTTGTCTCTGTGAATGGTTTGTCCTCTGACAAATCAACTGTACATTTCGGTGTTCCTCAAGGTTCCGTTTTAGGACCACTATTGTTTTCACTATATATTTTACCTCTTGGGGATGTAATTCGAAAACATAATGTTAACTTTCACTGCTATGCGGATGACACACAGCTGTACATTTCAATGAAACATGGTGAAGCCCCAAAATTGCCCTCGCTAGAAGCCTGTGTTTCAGACATAAGGAAGTGGATGGCTGAAAACGTTCTACTTTTAAACTCGGACAAAACAGAGATGCTTGTTCTAGGTCCCAAGAAACAAAGAGATCTTCTGTTAAATCTGACAATTAATCTTGATGGTTGTAAAGTCGTCTCAAATAAAACTGTCAAGGACCTCGGCGTTACTCTGGACCCTGATCTCTCTTTTGACGAACATATCAAGACTGTTTCAAGGACAGCTTATTTCCATCTACGTAACATTGCAAAAATCCGACATTTTCTGTCCAAAAATGATGCAGAAAAATTTATCCATGCTTTTGTTACTTCTAGGTTAGACTACTGCAATGCTCTACTTTCCGGCTACCCGGATAAAGCACTAAATAAACTTCAGTTAGTGCTAAATACGGCTGCCAGAATTATATCCTTCCTGTTTGGCCCTGTCCGGGAGTATCATCGGATGGGGCCACAGTGTCTCCTGACCCCTCCTGTCTCAGCCTCCAGTATTTATGCTGCAGTAGTTTATGTGTCGGGGGGCTAGGGTCAGTTTGTTATATCTGGAGTACTTCTCCTGTCTTATCCGGTGTCCTGTGTGAATTTAAGTATGCTCTCTAATTCTCTCCTTCTTTCTCTCTCTCGGAGGACCTGAGCCCTAGGACCATGCGTCAGGACTACCGGGCATGATGACTCCTTGCTGTCCCCAGTCCACCTGGCCTTGCTGCTGTTCCAGTTTCAACTGTTCTGCCTGCGGCTATGGAACCCTGACCTGTCCACCGGGCGTGCTACCTGTCCCAGACCTGCTGTTTTCATCTCTCTAGAGACTGCAGGAGCGGTAGAGATACTCTTAATGATCGGCTATGAAAAGCCAACTGACATTTACTCCTGAGGTGCTGACTTGCTACACCCTCGATAACTTCTGTGATTATTATTATTATTTGACCATTCTGGTCATTTATGAACATTTGAACATCTTGGCCATGTTCTGTTATAATCTCCACCCGGCACAGCCAGAAGAGGACTGGCCACCCCTCATAGCCTGGTTCCTCTCTAGGTTTCTTCCTAGGTTTTGGCCTTTCTAGGGAGTTTTTCCTAGCCACCGTGCTTCTACACCTGCATTGCTTGCTGTTTGGGGTTTTAGGCTGGGTTTCTGTACAGCACTTGGAGATATTAGCTGATGTACGAAGGGCTATATATAAATACATTTGATTGATTGAATGAAAATGTTGTTGTGTTTGATGCAAGAAACCACTTTACAAAATATAATGCATTATTATTCCCATACCATTATTACAGAGAATCAGACACATTATGCTACCCTAATACTTAGCGTATTCAAGCCTAAATATGTCTAAATATACAACACTCCTCTTTAAGACAAAAAAAATAAAACATGTCTGGAAATGTACACATTGTGTGCTCTTGTAGGAAGCAATCACTCCCCTATTTCTGACTACAAATTATCTATAACAACTGGGCTAATAACTTACTAACTAGCAAAGGATATGAACAAAATTTGCACGTGGCTACATGCGCTTGATTTGAGAAGAAAGAAAGCTGCATATACTCACGTTCACAGCTGTAAACACAGACCAGTTAAAGGTAAATTGCACACATCCATATATGGCAATAGTCTATTGGCATATAAGCCTGCTGCAACTCGGATTGTTTATGCTGCACCGGTCTGTGTAGTGTAGGGGCTGAGTCGTGCACAAAAGGAGTACCATAGAATCCTACTCTGGTGCCTTCTGCCTACAACAAAATCTCTTGCATAGTTTGTTTTGTTATGTTGCATTTAAAGTGGCTAATATTGCGTCGATTCGATCACAATTGACACAGTAAAGGGAAACGTTGATGGTGTTAACAGGGAAAACTCTAGAAAGTTGAGAGAAGTTCAATCTTGTGGTTCTCTCCATGGGCTGGTATTTATTCTGGGGTCCACTGCTACCAACGTTTTCAGTTGTTGCACCAATCACATGATTTGGTCTCACTTTTTATAATTGATAATGACCTGGCCTGTGTCCCATAATGAGCCTGTATTCCATACAGAGCCTGCCTAATAATGACAAGCCATATTTTAACACGTGTAGTCTTAACCTCTACCGACCACCAAACCCGGATCCGGGATCCCCCCCAGCATAATTGCTGACTAGCATAGCCTAGCCTAAAGTTACAGGGATATCATAAAAAAAATTGTTCATGAAATCACAAGTCCAAGACACCAAATGAAAGATACAGATCTTGTGATTCAAGCCGTCATCTCTGATTTGTAAAATGTTTTACAGGGAAGACACAATATGTAAATCTATTAGCTAACCACTGTTAGCAAAAGACAACAATTTTTTTACTCCACCATTTTCTTACTGCATCAATAGCTATCACCAATTCGGCTAAACTAAGATATTGATAGCCACTAACCAAGAAAAAACCTCATCAGATGACAGTCTGATAACATATTTATTGTATAGGATAGGTTTTGTTAGAAAAATGTGCATATTTCAGGTATAAATCATAGTTTGCCATTGCAGCCACCATCACAAATCTCACCAAAGCGACTAGAATTACTACAGAGAGCAACTTGTATTACCAATTTACTCATCATAAAACATTTCCTAAAAATACACAGCACATAGCAATGGAAAGACACAGATCTTGTGAATTCAGACAACATTTCAGATTTTCTAAGTGTTTTACGGCGAAAACACAATAAATCGTTATATTAGCATACCACATATGCAAACGTTACCCCAGCATGAATTCAAGCCAAAGAGAGCGATAACGTAATCATCGCCAAAATATATTAATTTTTTCACTAACCTTCTCAGAATTCTTCCGATGACACTCCTGTAACATCATATTACAACATACATATATTGTTTGTTCGAAAATGTGCATATTTAGCCATAAAAAACCGTGGTTATACAATGAAAATAGTAGCAAATCAAGCCTCAAAATGTCGGACGTCATCTTTCAGAGTGATCTAGTTTAATCGAAAGCTAATCATATACTTGACTAAAAAATACAGGGTTGACAGGAATCGAAAGACAAATTAGTTCTTAATGCAATCGCTGATTTAAATTTTTTAAATTATCCTTACTTTTCAATACAGCGAAGCTATACAAAACAAAATGGCGCCATAAGCGTTTAACATTTTTCGACAGAAACACGATTTATCATCATAAATTGTTCTTACTGTGAGCTGTTCTTCCATCAGAATCTTGGGCAAAGAATCCTTTCTTGGGTCTAATCGTCTTTTGGTCGAAAGCTGTCCTCTTGCCATGTGGAAATGCCCACTAACGTTCGGCATGAACTGGAAACGTCCCCAGCGGTTCAAAGTGTCTCAGAAATAAATGCCTCAAAATCGCACTAAACGGATATAAATTGCTATAAAACGGTTTAAATTAACTACCTTATGATGTTTTTAACACCTCTAACGAGTAAAAACATGACCGGAGAAATATTACTGGCTAAACTAAAACTTGGAAGGAGGCGAGTCCGATGTCCTTCGCGCGCAAGGCGCAGGCAGCAAAGGGAAGCTACTTCCGGTCTTTGGCCTTTTATACAGCCCCTGATTGCGCAATCGACTCCATTCAAAGCGTCATCACGCACTGACATCCAGGGGTAGACGTAAGAAGTGTCTGTTTCTCCATAGCATTTACACGGACCTTTAAACTGACTCCAGATCAGTGGCCAAAATGTTTGAAATCTGACTCCCTATCATGAAAAGTGCTGTAGATTGAGTTCTGTTTCACTCAGAGACAAAATTCCAACGGCTATAGAAACTAGAGACTGTTTTCTATCCAATAATAATAATAATATGCATATTGTACGAGCAAGAATTGAGTAGGAAGCCGTTTAATCTGTAGTGCAAATTATGCTAATGAGAAACAGCACCCCCTATAGTCGCAAGAAGTTAACATTCTGTATACTCCCCTTGTCCTAAGGGTCAAAAATGACCCGCCTTCACTAAACCCCTGAAATAAAGCATCTTAATTGAATTTTAAACCCCAAATCTATTTTGCATGAAGAAACAACCTGTCATTCATCACAAACTTTGTGAATATCTGGGTTTTCTCTCTTCACAATGCAGAAAGACTGCATTTAAATCAGTGGACACCACTCGTTTTTATTACAACACACCTGTCATAATTGTTTTCTTTACTAAAGTAGAGGTTTATTATTATTATTGCTAAAGGTACAGCATAGGTGTAAACATAACTTTTTTAGCAAGAGATAACCTAAGAAAGTAGCAGAAATGTGCAGAAAGTAGTTTTGAATGCAATTTATTGAAAGGAAACAATAAGTCAAACTTTTTTGGTAACATAGTGATATATTCTTATATACTGTACAATGAGTAATTCACCTACAAAATACTAGTCTTCTCCCATTTTTTAAACTATTGCCCCCACCCATAAGGTGTATAAACAACAATAAATACAAATACAATAAGATAATATATACAAAACAAAAACTTGAAGAACATAAATCAATCAACTAATTAGCACATGTAGGACAGTATGCAAGTGTGTGTGCATGGACATTGCAGATGTATTTCTCACATGTGCAGCACATAGTATTTGTTTTACAGTCTTTCTTTGGTGGGCAGAATTGGCATCTCCTCCTCTTGCCTGCCCCAGCTGCAGCCTCAGGTGGATCAGGACAAGATTCAGCCCCCTGAACAGCTTTCACAAGCGCTGCAGAGGTTGCTGTGCGGGGGAGGTGCTCCCTTCTTTGAATGTGTGTGGTTACAAGTGCCTTTCCCAGCTGCTCCAGGAACACCCTCCTCTTGTTCCACTTATCAGGCATCCAGGTAGGGTTGATCTTGTTCCATATCACAAAGGCATTGTATGAGGACACATCAATGATGTTAAGGAGGATGACCAGGGGCCAGCAGGCAGTCATCCTCCTGCAGCTGTAAGTGCCAATCACCTAGTCCAGGTTTTCCACGCCACCTTTGTTACGGTTGTAGTCCAGGATGATGGCTGGATTCCTGTCCTCACAATCACTGATCTCAGCCGTTTTGTGAAGTGTGCTCAGGAGGACCACATTCTTGTTTCTCTTCGGGAGGTAAGAAACTAGAGTGGTGGTGAAGGCAAACTTTGATGAGAAGGCCTCTCTCCTCCTTGTTGCGAGGAGTGCAGAGGGAGCTCAGGCTTGTTCTTTCTAACTGTGCCAACCATGGTGATCTTCCTCTTCAAGAGCTTCTGGCTGAGTTCAACCAGTAACACACATAATCTCAATTTCTCATTGTGTGTGTGTGTGTCTTTGTGGTGTGTGAATGATTTTATAACTGCCGGGTCAAAAATGACCCTAAGACAATCTTTGTACCCTGGTGGTGTACAGCTTTCATGGAAAGATAAACAAAGGTGATATTCCACTTTTTCGAATGTTGGGGTCACTCTAGTAAAAGTCACCGAATTTCAAGTTGATCATTTAGGGAGGTTTCTCTGCTGTTAAACATAGTGGCGGGTCATTTTTTACCCTTAAGACAACACAAGGAGTTAAATTAGCATGCCCTTGTGCCCGAGTAAAGATGTGTCAGGGAAGCGAATGATACGTGCATCATTTCAATAGCAGGTGATTTGATCTTTCATTTGTGGGCTGGGCAAGTAGCCCCAATGCAGGGTTTATACAGACATTGGCAAGACCATTTTAAAGGACCTTTTCAAGCACGTAATTGTAATTTTCAAAGACCTACATTTGATATTTAATTGTTTTAGTAGCCGACAGAAAACAATATGAAACAAGTAAACATTACCACATTCCAAATATGTCAGAATAATGTGGGCATTGCCTGACTAAATAGACAGCATACTGCTGTAAAATAGGGACCTTGTAGCAGTCATAAGGACAAAGATTCAGCAGTAGTCAGGCAGATATAGCTGCAAATTAATATTGGATATATTTACACAGCGCTGGTAATGACGTGATAAATGTACAATTCAATTATATTTACAAACTTCTGACTTTAAAATGTGAGCATTCAAAACGAAAAAGGCCTCTTCTCAAGCAAAACCTGTCCTAACCATACAAGGCCCAGGTAGAGTCTCCTAGGCTTAAATGCAGCCTCCCCATTGAGTTACCATACGTGAACATCCCAAACGGGCAGTTCCAGACATTTGGCCGCACCTATTCTTGGCGGGCAGGCCAGGTATATCTATACATACTCAAGCACGCGCATTCACACATTAAACATCACGGAGAAACCAGACACATGCTCTCCAAACAAAGAAATTGACGCAAGCGACATTGCACCGTTAATTTTCATTTAACTAGGCAAGTCAGTTAAGAACAAACCTCGTATGGCTGAGACGGGCTAAGACCCCATTAACGGGATCAATTTGACAACAAGCCAGTGAAAGTGCAGGGCGCCAAATTCAAACAGAAATCTCATAATTAAAATTCCTCAAACATACAAGTATTTTACACCATTTTAAAGATAAACTTGTTGTTAATCCCACCACAGTGTCCGATTTCATAAAGGCTTTCCGACGAAAGCACACCAAACGATTATGTTAGGTCTGCACCTAGTCACAGAAAAACACAGCCATTTTTCCAGCCAAGGAGAGGAGTCACAAAAAGTAGAAATAGAGATAAAATGAATCACTAACCTTTGATGATCTTCATCAGATGACACTCATAGGACTTCATGTTACACAATACATGTATGTTTTGTTCGATAAAGTTCATATTTATATCCAAAAATCTCAGTTTACATTGGTGCGTTACGTTCAGTAATGTTTTGCTTCAAAAACATCCGGTGATTTTGCAGAGAGCCACATCAATTTACAGAAATACTCATAATAAACATTGATAAAAGATACAACTGTTATGCATGGAACTTTAGATAAACTTCTCCTTAATGCAACCGCTGTGTCAGATTTCAAAAAAGCTTTACCGAAAAAGCACACCATGCAATAATCTGAGTACAGCGCTCAGACAACAAAACGAGCCATACAGATATCCGCCATGTTGTGGAGTCAACAAAGTCAGAAATAGCATTATAAATATTCACTTACCTTTGATGATCTTCATCAGAATGCACTCCTAGGAATCCCAGTTCCACAATAAATGTTTGATTTGTTCGATAAAGTCCATCATTTATGTCCAAATACCTCATTTTGTTCGCGCGTTTAGCCCAGTAATCCAAATTCATGAGGCGCAGACGAAAAGTCAAAAAGTTCCGTTACAGTCCGTAGAAACATGTCAAACGATGTATAGATTCAATCTTTAGGATGTTTTTAACATAAATCTTCAATAATGTTCCAACCAAATGCAATGGAACGCAAGCTAACTCTCACGTGAGCGCGCAAGACTGAGCTCGTGGCACTCTGCCAGACCTCTGACTCATTCAGCTCCCATTCCCTCATCCTTCACAGTAGAAGCATCAAACAACGTTCTAAAGACTGTTGACATCTGGTGGAAGCCTTAGGAAGTGCAATATGACCCCATAGACACTGTATATTCGATAGGCAATGAGTTGAAAAACTAAAAAACCTCTGAATTCCAACTTCCTGGTTGGATTTTGTCTCAGGTTTTTGCCTGCCATATGAGTTCTGTTATACTCACAGACATCATCCAAACAGTTTTAGAAACTTCAGAGTGTTTTCTATCCAAATCTACTAATAATATGAGTAGCAGGCAGTTTACTCTGGGCACCTTATTCATCCAAGCTACTCAATACTGCCCCCAGCCATAAGAAGTTATTAAGAACAAATACTTATTTACAATGACAGCCTACCTCGGCCTAACACGGACGACTCTGGGCCAATTGTGCGCCGCCCTATGGGGCTCCCAATCACGGCCGGTTGTGATACAGCCTGGAATCGAGCCAGGGTCTGTAGTGACGCCTCTAGCACTGAGATGCAGTGCCTTAGACCGCTGCACCACTCGGAGCCCATATAAATAAACAAGCAAACAAAGACTGTCCTGTCCAAATGTTTCAACACTCATAAGATACCAAAATGAGTAAAGTGAACATAATTGAAGTTGTAAAAAAAATGTAAACTGTAGTTCCAGTTCTTAAGAATGGGTGAGCTGAGGTAGGAGTCAATTCATTCAGGCAATTCATGTTTTGGCCTGCATTCCAGTGTTATTTCCTGTTGTATTTGGTTGGGAAGGGATGGAATGGCATCACAGAGAGAAGTCAATAGCCAGGGAAAGCTCCCCGCAACCAGCCCAGGTCACATGGTCAGAATGTTATAAAAGGCAGTCCTGACTGTGGTTGGGAAAGAAGGCCTTTGACAGCTGTGCCAAGAAAGTTCTCCTTCATTGTGGCAGAATGCTTTAGTGCAAATGGATTGGATTGAACTAAGCCAGGGGATCTGCCATTTCCATTGAAGTTGTAAGAAGGTTTCCCTGTCGGCTCTAACATGGGTTGGAAAAAGGTACCCATATTGTATTACCATTTGCACCTGCTATCAGTTCAAGTAAAACAGTCCTTGGTTAAGGTTGTATTATTCCAATGGAAGTTTATGAATTATTCTGGATGAGGAAAGAGCATCTTCTACTCCATCTTGTGGTCAGTTACACACACACACTTCCAATGTAGCTCTGCAATGTCTTGTGCAACACATGCTATTGAGGATCCTTGGGACCCCCTTCATTGAAGTTGAAATTTACAATGGTTAGGTAAGGGTTAGGGTAGGGATGTCCCAAGGATTCAACCAACACTTTGAACCACTTCCAGCACCACTCAACAACCAACTGTTTCAAAGCTGTACATTCTTTCTGTCAGACAGAGACTATCTATGGCAGGGTTCCCTAACTGGTGGCCCACAGAGCAGTCAACAAATTATTAGTAATTATGTTCAGGTCCCCATCCATATACTCAAGAAAAATATCATCCTGTGGCTGAATCTAGTTGATGATCCCTGATATACAGGCTATATGTGTGCAGCGCAAGTGTGATTAATAATCTACATAACCAACAAACAGCTTCGGTAATCCGTCTGTAATTTAATAAATGAAATAGGCTAGATTAAAAATAGCATTATTACAAACATTATTTCATTTTTTAACTGGCACTGACAGGGACGATTGACTGGCCTGGAGTGTTTAGCTTAACTGTGCAGCCCTGTACGTGGAACCCTTACCCACGCACCGACAGGGGCATTCCCGTGCTAATGTTGCTTCTTCATTAAATTGGTTTAAGTTTGTATCGAGCCCTGGTTGATCATGCACCATAACTGCTGGTTGCTGATAAATAACATTGCTTTGTACAGTAATACAATATTGGTCTTTCCAGAACATACAGCAATTCCTCAAAAAACAAGCTTTGTGCAGAAATGTATATTTCTAAGCCTGAAGTTCTTGTTAACAACAAAGTATGAAAACACAGCAGCCTGATGCAATAATGTCAATATATGTCCATCCAGTGTAATCTCTGGTTGAACTGGTCAAATAGGATGGAATGCAATAGTCAATAATAAATAGTACTGTTAGGAGATTTGGGGTCTGTGGGAGGGGTCTCGAATGGTTGAGGGACAGCTATTGGGGAACTGTGGGGGGATCTTGGAGGGTTCGGCTTTCACAAGATTGTGATCATGAAAAAGGAAACTATGACATATCACTATCATGCACACGCACCCTCACACACAAGGATGGCTCTGTTGTGGAAAGACTGATACATGTTTGATAGTGTCTTGATGCTGTATTGTTTGTTCTTCATGTTCTAATACTTTAATGTTACCCCTTTTTTGTGTTTTTTGTAATGAATAATTATATATATATATATATACACACTGCTCAAAAAAATAAAGGGAACACTTAAACAACACAATGTAACTCCAAGTCAATCACACTTCTATGAAATCAAACTGTCCACTTAGGAAGCAACACTGATTGACAATAAATTTCACATGCTGTTGTGCAAATGGAATAGACAAAAGGTGGAAATTATAGGCAATTAGCAAGACACCCCCAAAAAAGGAGTGATTCTGCAGGTGGTGACCACAGACCACTTCTCAGTTCCTATGCTTGCTGGCTGATGTTTTGGTCACTTTTGAATGCTGGCTCTATTTCCTATGCTTGCTGGCTGATGTTTTGGTCACTTTTGAATGCTGGCGGTGCTCTCACTCTAGTGGTAGCATGAGACGGAGTCTACAACCCACACAAGTGGCTCAGGTAGTGCAGTTCATCCAGGATGGCACATCAATGCGAGCTGTGGCAAAAAGGTTTGCTGTGTCTGTCAGCGTAGTGTCCAGAGCATGGAGGCGCTACCAGGAGACAGGCCAGTACATCAGGAGACGTGGATGAGGCCGTAGGAGGGCAACAACCCAGCAGCCAGTCTGGAGACTGGCTAGGCCACTCCAGGACCTTGAGATGCTTCTTACGGAGCCACTCCTTAATTGCCCTGGCTGTGTGTTTCGGGTCGTTGTCATGCTGGAAGACCCAGCCACGACCCATCTTCAATGCTCTTACTGAGGGAAGGAGGTTGTTGGCCAAGATCTCGCGATACATGGCCCCATCCATCCTCCCCTCAATACGGTGCAGTCGTCCTGTCCCCTTTGCAGAAAAGCATCCCCAAAGAATGATGTTTCCACCTCCATGCTTCACGGTTGGGATGGTGTTCTTGGGGTTGTACTCATCCTTCTTCTTCCTCCAAACACAGCGAGTGGAGTTTAGACCAAAAAGCTCTATTTTTGTCTCATCAGACCACATAACCTTCTCCCATTCCTCCTCTGGATCATCCAGATGGTCATTGGCAAACTTCAGACGGGCCTGGACATGCACTGGCTTGAGCAGGGGGACCTTGCGTGCGCTGCGGGATTTTAATCCATGACGGCGTAGTGTGTTACTAATGGTTTTCTTTGAGACTGTGGTCCCAGCTCTCTTCAGGTCATTGACCAGGTCCTGCCATGTAGTTCTGGGCTGATCCCTCACCTTCCTCATTGATGCCCCACGAGGTGAGATCTTGCATGGAGCCCCAGACCGAGGGTGATTGACCGTCATCTTGAACTTCTTCCATTTTCTAATAATTGCGCCAACAGTTGTTGCCTTCTCACCAAGCTGCTTGCCTATTGTCCTGTAGCCCATCCCAGCCTTGTGCAGGTCTACAATTTTATCCCTAATGTCCTTACACAGCTCTCTGGTCTTGGCCATTGTGGAGAGGTTGGAGTCTGTTTGATTGAGTGTGTGGACAGGTGTCTTTTATACAGGTAACGAGTTCAAACAGGTGCAGTTAATACAGGTAATGAGTGGAGAACAGGAGGGCTTCTTAAAGAAAAACGAACAGGTCTGTGAGAGCCGGAATTCTTACTGGTTGGTAGGTGATCAAATACTTATGTCATGCAATAAAATAAAAATGAATTACTTAAAAATCATACAATGTGATTTTCTGGATTTTTTAGATTCCGTCTCTCACAGTTGAAGTGTACCTATGATAAAAAATTACAGACCTCTACATGCTTTGTAAGTAGGAAAACCTGCAAAATCAGCAGTGTATCAAATACTTGTTCTCCCCACATACATACATACATATATATATAGTCAATAATGTCAGGAGGTAGGCCTACCTGCCACATGGAGGTCAGGTATTTCATCTTTCAGAGATTTAGGCTACCACAAACTGAGTTACAGATGCAAGTAAACATTTCACACTAGTTTGATCAACCTGGATTATATAAACATTTTGCAAGAAGCTTCTCAGTACAAACACACACACACAGACTTGCATTTAGGCTACTTTATCCCATCATACCTGAGGTAGAATATGCAATAGTGCAACATTAACCCTAGCAGATAAATAAGTTATAGAGCCTGTGATTCATGTCTGTTCAGGGGAGACCAGGGGCAATTGTAACCGGAGGTTAATGTAACACCTTGAATTTCTACAAACGGATACAAGCTAGAGTGATGAAACTCACTCAGTACGCCCATTTTGGTTCTATCCCTGCTTGAAAAGTATCTCACTATCTGCATGTTTTATGGTCAAATGTTTGCTCTTTTGGGGGTGGGGGGGTGGGGGGGGGCACTATGTTGTTATTGTACTGTCCTGAGCATTAACGTCTATATGTTGGATAACATTTACATGAATGACATGACTATTGTTGTCTCTTGCTAGGCATGTGAGGTTGTCACGACTGCTAGGGTTTGAGCAATTGTAGCACAGTATTAAAATGATCCTGAGCCAAGCAGCTGAATTATGAAAACAAGTGATTTTAACCATAAGATGGTATGAATTCTACAGAAAATTACTTTAAATAGCCTTGCTGTCCTGTAGAGCAATGGTTTCCCAAACCTTTTCAGTTAATGCAACACCAAGTAAATTTATCTCTGTTCAGAGTACCACTGAAGTACCCCCTTATGTTTATTTTACCAGTAGGCCTATGGTCTCATGAGTCTTCTCAAGTACCCCCAGAGGTGGAAAGCCGAATAAGTTGCAAACAATATATTCTGGGCACCATCAGACTACTTAAGATGTTTTGAGAGGAACAAAATGGTCATGCAGAAACAGGGGTGTAACTGTAAATATTGGTTATGTACAGAAATAGCTATATATGATGATAATATGTAGCCTAGATATGCACTAGACTAGATATGCACATTGGCTGCCTAGGCTAGATAATGTGCTAATTCATAAACATTAATGATATAAAGTGCATGACAAGTAATTTTTCTAACAATTGTTTACACAATTCCAGTGGGTCAGAAGTGTACATACACTAAGTTGACTGTGCCTTTAAACAGCTTGGAAAATTCCAGAAAATTATGTCATGGCTTTAGAAGCTTCTGATAGGCTAATTGACGTAATTTGAGTCAATTGGAGGTGTACCTGTGGATGTATTTCAAGGCCTACCTTCAAACTCAGTGCTTCTTTGCTTGACATCATGGGAAAATCAAAAGAAATCAGCCAAGACCGCAGAAAAAAAAATTGGTACATCTGTACAAACAATAGTACGCAAGTATGAACACCATGGGACCACGCAGCCGTCATACTGCTCAGGAAGGAGATGCGTTCTGTCTCCTAGAGATGAACGTACTTTGGTGCGAAAGGTGCAAATCAATCCCAGAACAACAGCAAAGGACCTTGTGAAGATGCTGGAGGAAACCGGTACAAAAGTATCTATATCCACAGTAAAACGAGTCCTATATCAACATAACCTGAAAGGCTGTTCAGCAAGGAAGAAGCCACTGCTCCAAAACTGCCATAAAAAAGACAGACTACGGTTTGCAACTGCACATGGGGACAAAGATTGTACTTTTTGGAGAAATGTCCTCTGGTCTGATGAAACAAAAATAGAACTGTTTGGCCATAATGAACATCGTCATGTTTGGAAGAAAAAGGGGGAGGCTTGCAAGCCGAAGAACACCATCCCAACCGTGAAGCACGGGGGTGGCAGCATCATGTTGTGGGGGTGCTTTGCTGCAGGAGTGACTGGTACACTTCACAAAATAGATGGCATCATGAGGAAAATTATGTGGATGTATTGAAGCAACATCTCAAGACATCAGTCAGGAAGTTAAAGCTTGGTCGCAAATGGACAATGACACCAAGCATACTTCCAAAGTTGTGGCAAAATGGCTTAAGGACAACAAAGTCAAGGTATTGGAGTGGCCATCAAAGCCCTGACCTCAATCCTATAGAAAATGTGTGGGCAGAACTGAAAAAGCGTGTGAGCAAGGAGGCCTACAAACCTGACTCAGTTACACCAGCTCTGTCAGGAGGAATGGGACAAAATTCATTCAACTTATTGTGGGAAGCTTGTGGAAAGGAATCTGAAACGTTTGACCCAAGTTAAACAATTTAAAAGGCAATGCTACCAAATACTAATTGAGTGCATGTAAACTTCTGACCCACTGGGTATGTGATTAAATAAATAAAAGCTGAAAATCACTACTATTATTCTGACATTTCACATTCTTAAAATAAAGTGGTGATCCTAACGGACCTAAGACAGGGAATTTTTACTAGGATTAAATGTCAAATTGTGAAAAACTGAGTTTAAATGTATTTGGCTAAGGTGTATGTAAACTTCTGACTTCAACTGTATAAGTTTAGTGAGTTTATTTTTTCAGTTTATCAGGGGGTGCTGCAACACCCTCAGCACCCCTACTTCAAGCAGCTGTAACAGTATAACTTTAAACCGTCCCCTCGCCCCGACACGGGCGCGAACCAGGGACCCTCTGCACACATCAACAACAGTCACCCACGAAGCGTCGTTACCCATCGCTCCACAAAAGCCACGGCCCTTGCAGAGCAAGGTGCAACACTACTTCTAGGTTTCAGAGCAAGTGACGTAACTGATTGAAATGCTAGTAGCGCGTACCCGCTAACTAGCTAGCCATTTCACATCCGTTACACAGCTATGGATGTAAGTCTTACATAAGAAAATGACTGGCCTAGTTCAAGTGGGCTTTGGGCAATAGAGTAACACACACAAAATCACAATTGCCTCCGGTCTCCCCAAAATGATTCATTTCTGAACGTTCTGTAACGTTGCGCACTCTAGAACAGACCCTGAGGCGTGGTCACTTTGCTTGTTTCTCCGCAGTCATTGCGTCAACTCTAGCAACCTAAACATCCATAAAATAAGTATGGTGTGATATGTGGATGTAATCGAAATTATTGGCTATTTCTGGCTAACTTTTATTGGCCACCAACATTAATAAGCAAAGTAGATTAATGCCATTTCAACATATGTTGAATATTTAGAGATAAATAGGCGAATCATCCCCAAAAGACGCAGTCATGTAACATATTACCTTGACATATGTGATTGGCTAGTTTTCAATGATTTCCTTTTACTGGTCCTGGAGATAAAATCGCACCGTTTCTACTTTCGTGTAGCATTAATATCCGAGTAGACTACTTCTTTCTGGTTTATAAAGATAAACGTCAATAGAAAACATTGCGCAATCAACTCATTGGCCAGTGTTCATAGTCACGCCTGCTATCTTCCTTGCCATTGGTGAAAAGACACATTGGGCCTATTCAACCAATCGTTGTTCTTGCGTCTGTCGTGCAGTTTCTTTCTACCTTACGCTTTAAACGTATTATTAGGCATATATTTCAATAGGCTATAGCAATTCGTCAATGGAGTGAACACTAAACATAGCTGTCTGGTCATTGTGCTTATAGATAGTCAATTCATTGGATATCTCCTGTCAGATTGAAGTACGGTGTTACGACATTCTGCTGCCCATATTAGGTTTAATAAGACGTTATGGTTGTCTTTCACTAAAGCAGAAAAAACGAAAAGGCTTATAGAGAATAAGTGAGTTGAAAATGGGTCTGGGCACTGTTGAAGCAGCTAAGAAGAGTGGGTTGTGGGGTTGATCTGACAGTGTGTGGGGGGGGGGGGGGGGGGGGGGGGGGGTAGATTCCTAAGCGTCGTCCAGAGTGTGTTCCCGAAAACACAACCATCTAGAGTCTGTGTGGGCGGTATTCTAGCCTACTCTTCCTCATAAGGAGGTACCTAACACTCCTCATGGACCCTATTAATCAGGAGTGTTCAACAGTGGCGAAAAAAGTACCAAATTGTCATACTTGAATAAAGATACATTAATAGAAAATGACTCAAGTAAAAGTAAAACTCACCCAGTAAAATAGTACTTGTGAAAAAGTCTGTGGTTTTACATATACTCAGGTATCAAAAGCAAATGTAATGGCTAAAATATACTTAAGTATCCAAAGTAAAAGTAATTTCAAATTCCTTATATTAAACAAATCAGATGGCACAATTAAAAAAAAAAATGAAAAGCCAGGGCACGCTCCAACACGAAGACATAATTTACAAGCGAAACATTTGTGTTTAGTGAGTCTGCCAGTTCAGAGGCAGTGGAGATGACCAGGGATGCTCTCTTGATAAGTGTGTGAATTGCACCATTTTCCTGTCCTGCTAAGCATTCAAAATGTAACTACTACTTCTGGGTGTCAGGGAAAATGTATGGAGTAAAAAGTAGTAAATGTATGGAGTAAAAATAATTTTTGTATTTTAAATCTAACCTTTATTTATCTAGGCAAGTCAGTTCAGAACAAATTCATATTTACAATGACAGCCTACTGGGGAACAGTGGGTTAACTGCCTTGTTCAGGGGAAGAATGACAGATTTTTACCTTGTCAGCTCGGGATTTGATCCAGCAACCTTTCAGTTACTGGCCCAACGCTCCAACCACTAGGCTACCTGCAGTGGAGTAAAAGTTGCCTAAAATATAAATAGTACAGTAAAGTACAGATACCCCAACGACGACACGGATAATATAGAGCTGGCTGGCTTCTCTGTTCATCAGCAGGACAGAAAATCCTCATCCAGAAGTGGTGCTCCTAGCGGCTGGTGACTTTAATGCAGGCAAAGTTAAATCCGTTTTACCTCATTTCTACCAGCATGTCACAAGTGCAACCAGAGGAAAAAAAGTATACTGTACGCTACAGAACTATTTTGCTAGCACAGAATGGAACATGTTCCGGGATTCACCCATGGCACTGAGGAGTATACCACCTCAGTCCCCAGCTTCATCAATAAGTGCATCGACGACTTCGTCCCCGTACATACATTTCCCAACCAGAATCCATGAATTACAGGGAACATTCGCGCCAAGCTAGAGGTGCCTCTTTCAAGGAGCTGGACACTAATCTGGACGCTTATAAATCCCACTATGCCCTCAGACGAACCATCAAACAGGCAAAGCGTCAATACAGGACTAAGATTGAATCCTACTACACCGGCTCCGACGCTCATCAGATGTGGCAGGGCTTTGAAAATATTATGGACTACAAAGGGAAGCCCAGCTGCAAGTTGCCCAGTGACGCGAGCCCACCAGATGAGCTAAATGCCTTTTATGCTCGCTTTGAGGCAAGCAACACTGAAGCATGCATGCGAGCACCAGCTGTTCCAGATTAATGTGTGATCACGCTCTCTGTAGCCGATGTGAGCAAGACCTTTAAATAGGTCAACGTTCAGAAAGCCACGGGGCCAGATGGATTACATGGACATGTACTCAAAGCATGCGCGGACCAACTGGCAAGTGTCTTCACTGACATTTTAAACCTCTCCCTGACTGAGTCTGTAATACCTACATGTTTCAAACAGACCAACATAGTCCCTGTGTCCAAGAAAGTGAAGGTAACTTGCCTAAATGATTACCAACCCGTAGCACTCACGTCGGTAGCTATGAAGTGCTTTGAAAGGCTGGTCATGGCTCACATCAACACCATCATGCCGGAAACCCTAGACCCACTCCAATTTGCATACAGCCCCAACAGATCCGCAGATTACGCAATCTCAATCGCACTCCACACTACCCTTTCCCACCTGGACAAAAGGAACACCTATGTGAGAATGCTGTTTATTTACTACAGCTCAGCATCCAACACCAGTGTCCACAAAGGTCATCACTAAGCTAAGGACCCTGGGACTAAATATCTCCCTCTGAAACTGGATCCTGGACTTCCTGACGGGCTGCCCCCAGGTGGTAAGGGAAGGCAACAAGACATCTGCCACGCTGATCCTCCACATTGGGGGCCCTCAGGGGTGTGTGCTTAGTCCCCTCCTGTACTCCCTGTTCACCCACGACTGTGTGGCCAAGCACGACTCCAACACCATCATTAAGTTTGCTGACGATACAACAGTGGTAGGCCTGATCACCAACAACGATGAGACAGCCTATAGGGAGGAGGTCAGAGACCTGACAGTGTGGTGCCAGGACAACAACCTCTCCCTCAATGTGAGCAAGACCTAGGAGCTGATCGTGGACTATAGGAAAAGGAGGGCCGAACAGGCCCCCATTAACATCGACGGGGCTGAAGTGGAGCTGGTCGAGAGTTTCAAGTTCCTTGGTGTCCACATCACCAATGAACTATCATGGTCCAAACACACCAAGACAGTTGTGAAGAGGGCATGACAACACCTTTTCCCTCTCAGGAGACTGAAAAGATTTGGCATGGGTCCTCAGATCCTCAAAAAGTTCTACAACTGCACCGTCGAGAGCATCCTGACCGGTTGCACCACCGCCTGGTACGACAACTGCTTGGCATCTGACCGTAAGGCGCTACAGAGGGTAGTGCGTACGGCCCAGTACATCACTGTGGGCCAAGCTTCCTGACATCCAAGACCTATATACTAGACGGTGTCAGAGGAAGGCCCAAAAAATTGTCAAAGACTCCAGTCACCCAAGTCATAGACTGTTTTCTCTGCTACCGCACAGCAAGCGGTACCGGAGCAACAAGTCTAGGAACAAAAGGCTCCTTAATAGGTTCTACCTCCAAGCCATAAGACTGCTGAACAATTCATCAAATGGCCACCCGGACCGTTACATTGATCCCCCCTTTGTTTTTACACTGCTGCCACTCGCTGTTTATTATCTATGCAATGTCACTTTACAAATTACCTTGACTAACCTGTACCACCGCACATTGACTGGGTACCGGTACCCCCTGTATATGGCCTCGTTATTGTTATGTAATTGTATTTATTCATTTATTTTATTTAGTAAATATTTTCTTAACTCTATTTCTTGAACTGCATTGTTGGTTAAGGGCTTGTAAGTAAGCATTTCACGGTAAGGTCTAAACCTGTTGTATTTGGCTCATGTGAGAAATACAATATGATTTGATTTGAAAACTACTTAAGTTGTACTTTACACCACTGGTGTTCAAGCAGGGCTGGAACAAAAGCCTGCACACCCAGTGGCTCTCCAGGAGGGATCGGCAACTACTGCTATAGGTTCCAGGAAGAAGGAACAGAGTGGAGTCATTAAGAAAATTGATACAATGACCAATAAAGATGTAGATTATGATCCATTTTTATCCAGCGCAGTCATATATGAGGAATTACATGAATATAGAGAGACAGTGCTACATGATCAAACAGTAAAGGCACTGATCTAGCTTTCTGTATTGTCCACACCTCCTTCCTGCATGCATTTGGCCCCATATACATGGATAATGGATACATACAATAATAACCCACCGGGCACACACTGGTTGCATAAACGTTGTGTCCACGTTATTTCAATAAAATTACATTGAACCAAGGTGGAATAGATGTTGAATTGACATCTGTGCCCAGTGGGAAGGCATTTTACCAAGCATTTGGAGAAATTACATTGTTTCCAGTAGTCTATATGGAAGTGATAACCAAAGCAAAGTCTAACAAGTACAGCTGTATATGTAACACGTAGATGAATGTTGATATGTTAATAACAACCAATACATTGAGATACATAAGTGTCCCAACAGTAAATGACAATAGGCTAATATAGGTAAGAGGTTGATAATTAGGCTTGCTCAGGCGAGTACAGTTGCTAGCTCCACCAGTTTGCTTGGAGGAGGGGACTAGGAGCAGGCAGGGTTGTGCGTATATCTCACCCCAGGTAGAGTAGCAGGTGTATGGGGGACAGAGAGAGGACTGGGAGGGTGAACATGTCAGAGCCCCAGGGTGTCTTTCTGCACTTGGCAAACCAGAAGGGTGTTTCCAGCCTGGACACACTCAGACACACTGGCCACTGAAACACACAACATCACCAGGACAGGCATCATTATACTGTGGCATCATGGTGGCAAGGATGGGCAAAATGTATCTTCAACACTTGTTTGAAGACAAAATACCACCAACATTGTATTGTGAATGATTATATTGAAAATGTAAATATATTTGTAATTTAAGTAATATGGTGGAAATTGCTTTCACCTAAATCATTTCTTTCCAATCAGGGCAGATGAAGGACAAGAGTTGCCAGGACTTTGAGTGTAAGCTATAGCTACCCTTCTGAGCCTGAATCCATGATACTGCCTTCATGGCCAGAAACTGCCACTCCTCCTGAGCCTCCATCTTGAAACCATAGAGCCATACCAGGGCTAGAACCGTGGCCCACACCTCCTGGTCCACCTTAGATAGGGAGAGACAAACAGACAGACAGAGAGAGTAAGGGAGAGAGAAAGAGAGAGGAAAGAGGCAGAAGATAAGGACGCTGAGACATGAGATTCAGTTCAATGGTCATCATGCCTTTGTCCAGATCTGATGGTCTTTCTATAGAGCACACATGCAGACACTGTGTGTGAGTGCATCATCTTGCAGCATGCTCATCTATTTTCGGTTCATCCTGCTGCCTGTGGAAACGCCATATCAGTTTATTTCTGTGGACTTACCTGTGCAGGCTTTGGCTTGGACACCTCCTCCTCAGTCTTCGCCAGCACCTCAGCCAACGCTGCCTCCAGGACCCAGGAACCAGAGGCCTTCTGAAGGGAGATCAGCTGGAGGAGAGGGTCCCTCACAGGCTTAGAGGTTGGGGCTGGAGAGTCAAAGTCTAATGGGATTGGACAACATAATTGAAATCGAAATGCTTCCATAATGTAGATTAATACCTCAACCCGAACTCTAATCCTAACCGTTGCAGTTAAATCCTTGTGCTGTGCTTGAGTAATAAAGTTCCCAATGAAAATACAACGTAGGGAGCATCAAACACAGTAACAATTTGCAGGTATTTGGAATTAGGTTAAAACAGACATTAACGGTTGTCCCAAATTATCTTACTTCACAAGCACCTGAAAAACTGTCAATTGGTAGTGTTTGTCGTATATTCCCATTAACACAAGTCTATCAATAAATCGATATGAAGCTATAAAGCTATAAAATGTTTAATGTCAATTCCGCATTTTGTCAAATAAAATTATTTGATTTGACCCTGAAATTAATAAAACATGTAGTTTCTTACAACTTGAGTACATACAGTTGGAGTTGTCAGCCTTGTACAAAGCACTATATACTGCACAAAACATGAAGACAAGATCAACACAAAGCACCATATACTGCACAAAACATGAAGACAAGATCAACACAAAGCACCATATACTGCACAAAACATGAAGACAAGATCAACACAAAGCACCATATACTGCACAAAACATGAAGACAAGATCAACACAAAGCACCATATACTGCACAAAACATGAAGACAAGATCAACACAAAGCACCATATACTGCACAAAACATGAACACAAGATCAACACAAAGCACCATATACTGCACAAAACATGAGCACAAGATCAACAAAGCACCATATACTGCACAAAACATGAACACAAGATCAACATAATCCACAACCAAAATTATAAAGTGGTTAGATTTCCACCCACACCACCAATGGTATTACTTTAAAGAATAATCATACAATTAACCTTGTATTGTTTGTTCAAATAAAATGAATCAGCAACAGCAACAGTGGCAAAGGAGCACAAACCTTCTGCCATCTTGACTGGAGGTGGAGGTGCATCTAAGACACATGGAAATTCTAATTCGTCTTTTGTCAATATTTTTTTTTTTTAGAACAAAGTTAATAAATGACACACCTTGCTTAGAGAGGTATCCTACTTGCACCATGACAGAAGAAACCAGAAGGTAAAGGACAAAGAGCGGTATTAACAACTTCCTCAATCATTCAACATGAATCACACAAATTAAAACTTAATCTGTTCAAAGACTAAACAAGGTTCATGTTTACACGTACCCTTCATCTTAGAGGCGAGCGAACCTTTGGCCTTCTTCTTAGCAGATAAACCAGAGGAGGATGGAAGCTAGCTGTCCTCCAGCTACACCATGGTGCTACCCTACAGAGTGCTGTTGAGTCTACTGTAGACCTTTGCAAAATAGTGTTTTAATAAATTATTTGGTGACATGTAAATATACAGTATTTAGTATAGTTTTATCTATAGAGGATAACTTTAAATGTTTTACAATTTTTATGAAATTCACAAAGGATGATGGTCCTCCCCTTCCTGTTCTGAGCAGCGCTCATGACTCTCATAGTTGCCCATGATGGGGCACCCATAAACATACATCATCCTGGACATGGGGCTGCCATACAACACTGTGAGAAAGAAGGAAAAAAGGAATTGGTTAGGTGTTTTAGAGAGAGAGTGACGTATGACGTAAAGGTAACGTAAGGGTAATGGCGGACTGAAGGGATTTATGTAGAGCACCTCAAGATAAAACATAATATTCGAAATATCTGCTAAATTAGACTAAAATATTAGCACTATTTAATCTGGTGAGTGATAACCTTCAATCTGGACAATAACACAAAACAAATCCTAAAACTAGAGACATTTATCGACAAATATTACGAAAACAGGCAACAACCAAACATGACGGAGAGTAAGACAGGGGAACCGATTACAAAACGAAAACGTGACTCTTCTACAGACACTGATGATTTAATATTCTCACCACCCGGAATGGTAAAGGTCGAAACCGATCTGTTAAAATCAATAAATGACAAACTGGGTATACTTGAATTAGTTAGTAAGGATATAAAAGAGTTGAAGGCAAGCCTAGAGATGAGTGATGAAAAAGCTGCGACATTGGAGAAGCAAACACACGCGCTAAAAGGGACAGTCAATAAGATTGAAACCGAAATGAATGGAATTAAAAAGGAGAACACCGTTCTGAAGGAAACCTTACTAGACATACAAACAAGATCCATGAGAGAGAATTTGGTACTTACAGGTATCCAAGAAAAAGAAGGAGAAGTTCCTGAATCTATAGTTAGAGAGTTCCTCCTTACAGCGCTTCAGATTCCACGCGAAGTTATCGACAAAATCCAACTTGAACGCGTTCACCGCTTCGGACAGAGAGGGCAGAGGTACGAACGGCCAATCGTTGCCAAATTTGCTTCATTTAAAGATAAAATAATGGTTAAAAGCCTGGGTAAAAGACTTGCTGGGACCAAAATTGGCATGAATGATCAGTTTCCGAAGGAAATTGCAGAACGGCGCAAAGTTCTGTATCCAATTTTCAAAGAAAATAGATTAAAAGCGAAACGAGTAGCTCTCGTCGTTGATAAACTATATATTGATAACCAGTTGTTCAGAGACACAAAGACTACTCCATGGTTATTTTAAAAATTACAAAGTTCTCATAGACGAGGGAAATAAACACAATTCAAGCCCGGTTACTGATTGTAACAATACAATAAAAAATATAGCTTTTCTATAAATCTTCACATATAACTAATTGAACACACAAGCACTAATTCAACATAGTGAAGATAAAAACTAAGTAAACAGAAGGCACAGTATGTGTGGATGGTATGGTTTGTGTTTATTTTTTATTTTATTTGTTATGTTTGGAAAGTTGAGTGAGTGAGTAATGAAATGGTTGCATATCCCAGAGCCAATGTATTGCTGTGAGCCGGGTATGAGAGGGCTTTCAATGTTGTTCAGATGATGGATATACTTTTATAATGAATTATACGTCTTATTTATTTATTGTCCTATCATGGAGAACTACATTTTTTATTTATTTTTTTATAAATTATATCTAATTATTTATTATCCTATTTTAATGGTACGGTCCATGGCACTATACCCTAGACACCCACCTGAATGACCCAGATACTAAGGAGAAGTCCCTAACTGTTTTATGTGCCAGCTGTAAGCGGTCTGTATGCAGCTAAAATGAGGTCAGAGACCAAGAGCAGCACTGCCCCCTCAAGATTCTGAGCCTGCTTGGCAGGGTTGGTCCTGCAAAGCCAAAGCCCCAATAAGGGAGAGCATAATATACAAGGAAATTCTCAAAGCTGCTAATGAGAACCTTGACGACCTTGTACCTAGCCGGTGGGGATTCCGGTGGGGTGCCCCCACCCAGGCAGTGGCAGTGCTGGCAACACTAGCTGCAGTAACCCATGGGGAGGGGGTCACACTCGGACATTCAGAGAGGGGGTATATTATTGTGGCCCTGGCGGCACAAAATCAAAGTCGGACTGCATGGAGATGCGTGGGGACATGGTCATGACGGGTGGCCGTATTGTGGGTGTTTCAGGAATAAGGTGTACATTTGACCTCCATTATCTAGGATATGACAATGGTAAATAAATCTCTCAATTTTTGCTAATTTTTTGTGCGGTCTTGCAGGCCTTCTCATGCAGCTGCAACTACAAGTGCATTTGTAAATCATGACCCATCTTGAGTTGGGCTCTGGGATGGTGCAATTGTTGAGAAAGTGAGCTTATGGTTGTGTGGGGGTAAGGGCTGAGTGTGTGTGGGTGTATGTGTGTATCCCACAACTGTTGCGAAGGAAGAAGTAAAAGATGTTAGGGACAATAGAGGATGATCCACAGATATATATAATACAAATCGAGGTGAGGGCAATGGAAATGCATATGGTAATTGATCTTCTTCAATTCGGTAAATGGCACTGTATGCTCTTTTCAAAGAATGGATCCCAGTCGGTTCAGGGCTATGGGATACAGGGGGTCGAGGGTGGTCTACCGGGCATTGGGATGACAAGCCATCTCGAGATGAGGCCTTTTAGCGGGTGGAATAGTAGGGACCAATTGGAGGTTTACTTAGTAGAAATGCAAATATCATGGTACAACTATATAGACACTCAATCATTATGTTACTTTTTAATAGTACGTTTACAAAAATATATTCTGATTAAAAGAATGAAAGGTGTGTCTCATTATGGTAAGTGGTGAAATAAGTATAGCCAGTTACAATTGTAATGGCTTAGCAGATAATAAGAAAAGACGATCAGTATTTACCTGGCTAAAAGAGAAGGATTATAATATCTATTGTTTACAGGAAACCCATTCAACAGTTTTAGATGAAGTTTTGTGGAAAAAGAACTGGGGGGGCAAAATATATTTCTCCCATGGGCAAAGAAATTCAAAAGGGGTGATGGTTTTAATTAACAATAATTTTGATCCAAATGTGCAAATTGTCCAAACAGATCCTCAAGGTAGATGGATTATTTTAAATATGTTATTGGACAATAAACAAATATGGCTTGTTAACCTATACGGTCCGAATAATGATGATCCAAGCTTCTTTGAAAATATATATAAGAATTTATCAACTCTACAAGCAACACTAGACTCTATTATTATAGTGGGAGATTTTAATACGGTCTTAAATACCTCTATAGACCGGAAAGGAAATCACACTACAAACTATCACCCTCAGGCACTTAAGGAAATCATGAATGTCATGGATATATTGGAATTAGTGGATATATGGAGACTTAAATACCCTGATTTAGTGAGATATACATGGCGGAGGCTGAATCAAGCTAGTCGTCTTGACTACTTTCTTATACCATTCTCTCTGGCACCAAAAGTTAAAAAAGTGTTGATAGGGGACAGAATGCGGTCGGATCATCACATAATTGGCATATATATTTCTCTTACAGAATTTCCACGTGGGCGAGGATATTGGAAATTTAATCAAAGTCTACTAGATGATAAATTGTTTAGAACTAGGACAGAAGATTTTATAACTGACTTTTTCAGACATAACATAGGTACAGCAGATCCCCTTATTGTATGGGACACTTTTAAGTGTGCCTTTAGAGGCCATGCAATTCAGTACTCATCTATAAAACAAAAGCAATTTAGATCAAAAGAGTCCATATTAACAAAGGAAATTGAAGGACTAACAGTACAGTTAGATAGCAATAAAAACAGTACCATAGAGGCACAGAATAAGTTAGAGGAAAAACAAAAAGAAATGGAGGAACTTATTCAAGAAAGATCCAGTGTAATACATTATAAAAATAAAGCGAACTGGATGGAATATGGGGAAAAATGCACCAAATTCTTTTTCAATCTTCAATATAGAAATGCTACCAAAAAAAATGTATTAAAACTTGTTACAAATGATGGAGTCACGCATGATTCACCAAATGATATTTTGAAAGAGGAAGTAAAGTACTTTAAGAATATGTTTTCGTTTCAGGCTCCTCCATCTCCACTAACTGAAACTAATTGTATGGATTTTTTTCCTATTAATAATGTAAAATTAACATCTGTACAGAAAGACTCATGTGAAGGCCAAATTACAGAGGAGGAACTGCTTGATGCAATTGGGGCCTTTAAGGATGGGAAAACTCCAGGGCTGGATGGCATACCAGTGGAAGTATACAAAACTTTTTTTGATATACTCAAAGGACCATTATTAGCTTGTTTTAACCACTCCTATATAAATGGTAGATTATCAGACACGCAACAAGAAGGTCTGATATCGTTATTACTGAAACAGGACCCAAGTGGTATATATAAAGATCCAGTCCAATTAAAAAATTGGAGACCTCTTACACTTCAGTGTTGTGATGCAAAAATCCTAGCAAAATGCTTGGCGCATAGAATAAAAAAAGTTTTGTCAGATATTATTCATCCTAATCAGACAGGTTTTTTACATGGACGATACATTGGAGATAATATAAGGCAAGTACTGGAAACAATAGAACACTATGAAATATCGGGGACACCAGGTCTGGTTTTCATAGCTGATTTTGAAAAGGCTTTTGATAAAGTACGACTGGAGTTTATATATAAATGCCTAGAATATTTCAATTTTGGGGAATCTCTTATAAAATGGGTTAAAATTATGTATAGTAACCCTAGGTGTAAAATAGTAAATAATGGCTACATCTCAGAAAGTTTTAAACTATCTAGAGGAGTAAAACAAGGTTGTCCACTATCGGCATATCTATTTATTATTGCCATCGAAATGTTAGCTGTTAAAATTAGATCAAACATTAATATTAATGGATTAGAAATCCGTGGCTTAAAAACTAAGGTGTCATTGTACGCTGATGATTCATGTTTTCTTTTAAAACCACAACTAGAGTCTCTCCACGGCCTCATAGAGGATCTAGATACCTTTGCTATCCTCTCTGGATTAAAACCAAATTATGATAAATGTACCATATTACGTATTGGATCACTAAAAAATACACATTTTATATTGCCATGTAGTTTACCAATTAAATGGTCTGACGGAGATGTGGACATACTCGGTATAAAAATCCCAAAAGAAAGAAATGATCTCACTCCAATAAATTTTTATAGAAAGTTAGCAAAAATAGATAAGATCTTGCTACCATGGAAAGGAAAATACTTGTCTATTTGTGGAAAAATCACCCTGATTAACTCTTTAGTCATATCACAGTTTACCTATTTGCTTATGGTTTTGCCTACACCTAGTGACCTGCTTTTTAAATTATATGAACAAAAAATATTCCATTTTATTTGGAACGGCAAGCCAGATAAAATTAAAAGGGCCTATTTATATAACGAATATGAATTCGGAGGGCAGAAATTATTAAATATTAAAGCATTAGACCTCTCACTAAAGGCATCAGTCATACAAAAGTTATACTTAAATCCAAACTGGTTCTCTAGTAAATTGGTACGAATGTCTCATCCTATGTTCAAGAAGGGCCTTTTTCCCTTTATTCAGATTACACCTGCTCACTTTCGGTTGTTTGAAAAGGAAATAATCTCCAAAATATCCTTATTTTTTAAACAAGCCTTAGAAAGTTGGTTGCAATTTCAGTTTAATCCACCTGAAAGGACGGAACAAATAGTACAACAAATATTGTGGTTAAATTCAAATATAGTAATTGATAAAAAAACTGTATTTATCGAAGAAATGTTTAAAAAAGGTATAATTTTTGTGAATGATATCATAAATAGGACTGGTGGAGTTATGTCACACATGCAGCTCACACAGACATATGGAAATGTCTGCTCTACCCAAAATTACAACCAATTAATTGCAGCATTACCACAAAAATGGAAGAGGCAAGTAGAAGGGGAAAAAAGTAAGGAACTTGTATGTCGGCCCTGTATTAAAGAACATAAATGGTTAAAGAAAAGTGTGATAAATAAAAACATATACCAATTTCATTTAAGGACCAAAAAACTGACAGCTGTGCCATATAAATTGCAAAATAGTTGGGAAGAGATGTTCGATGTACCCATTCCATGGCACATGGTTTATGAATTGATACGCAAAACAACGCCGGATTCAAAACTTCGAATTTTTCAATTTAAATTATTGTACAAAATTCTTGCAACTAATAGAATGTTATATATATGGGGTATACAATCTTCCCAGCTCTGTAGATTCTGCTGTGAGGAGGCAGAGTCATTAGACCATTTATTTTGGTATTGTCCATATGTAGCTCGTTTTTGGTCACAGGTCCAGGAATGGCTGAAGAATTGCAACATTTGCCTAGAACTAACGCTACAGATAGCAATACTGGGGGATTTGAAAAGCCATAGTCAATCAATCAATAATATAATAATTATTTTAGCAAAAATGTTTATTTTTAATTTACAATCTGTAGAAGCTATGAGAATAGGAAGGTTCAAATCTTTTGTGAAGCATCACAGCACAGTTGAAAAATATATGGCAAATAAAAATCCGAAATGGATGATGTTGGAAGATAGATGGGAAGGGTTGAGTGGAACTGAAGGGTGGGACTAATAACAAGATAAACAATGTAGGGCATACGGGATCTGTGAAATGTGTATAGGTGCGGAGCTTTTGTGAAATAGCACAGTTACAAGTGGAAATAAAATTGGATGGACAACAGAAATAGAGGAAGGACTAAGAACAAACAAGAGAGAACTATTATAAAGTAGTCTGTGTCTGTAAAATAGGTATAAGATGTATAAATTGAAGGTAAAAGCAGAAGTGTTTATTAGTTTACTCCAATTGGGGGAGCGGTGGTAGGGTTGCGGGGAATAATAATAAAGGTATATTCTTTAAAAAAGTATGTATGTCTATATAGGTATGTGTATGTATATATGTATATATGTATGCATGCGTGTATGGATATATATATTTACCCAAAAAATATGGGGGATTGGAAATGATGCAGACAATTACATTGGAAGCAACATTCTTTCCGCAATATTAAGCTGATCCACCCCAAAAAAAAAAAAAAAAAAAAAAAAAAAAAAAAAAAAAAAAAAAAAAAAAAAAAAAAAGACACATGGAAATTCTAATTCGTCTTTTGTCAATATTTTTTTTTTTTAGAACAAAGTTAATAAATGACACACCTTGCTTAGAGAGGTATCCTACTTGCACCATGACAGAAGAAACCAGAAGGTAAAGGACAAAGAGCGGTATTAACAACTTCCTCAATCATTCAACATGAATCACACAAATTAAAACTTAATCTGTTCAAAGACTAAACAAGGTTCATGTTTACACGTACCCTTCATCTTAGAGGCGAGCGAACCTTTGGCCTTCTTCTTAGCAGATAAACCAGAGGAGGATGGAAGCTAGCTGTCCTCCAGCTACACCATGGTGCTACCCTACAGAGTGCTGTTGAGTCTACTGTAGACCTTTGCAAAATAGTGTTTTAATAAATTATTTGGTGACATGTAAATATACAGTATTTAGTATAGTTTTATCTATAGAGGATAACTTTAAATGTTTTACAATTTTTATGAAATTCACAAAGGATGATGGTCCTCCCCTTCCTGTTCTGAGCAGCGCTCATGACTCTCATAGTTGCCCATGATGGGGCACCCATAAACATACATCATCCTGGACATGGGGCTGCCATACAACACTGTGAGAAAGAAGGAAAAAAGGAATTGGTCAATGCTGGGGTACAAACATACAGGTACATACACATTTATGGATAAGTACTGGACTACAATTTTACACACACAGCACAGCTAGAAAACTGCAGCTCGCAGTTACCACTTATTTTGCGCTGTTTATATAATATATGCATAAAATAATTTCCTTGCACAGCCTCTCCATCTCACACACATACACAGAGACAGAGGGACACAAACAAACACTCACTCACTTGGCGTGGGGACTTGTCTACGTAGCAGCTGTCCATGCAGGGCCTCTCCATCTACTTTGTGGACAGCGATGAAGGCAGTAAAGGCACTGCTCACTCCTGATTGGACACTGAGCTCTACCACCTTCTCTTTCACTCCCCCCTTTTTCCCCCATCCCCCTCTTCCATCTCCATGGAGCAGATCAGGGTTCGAGCCCCCAGCTTGTGGATGGTCATTCTGGAGGGGAGGGATAGAGAGGTAGGGTGAGTGAGAAGAGAGAGAGAGGATGAACGTTGAGTAAGGGAGAGGTAGAGTGTAGGGTAGGGTGGGGGAAAAGGAGGGATAGAGAGATTAAGACAGTGGAGTTGGGGAGAGGAGGGATAGAGAGATTAAGACAGTGGAGTGGGGGAGAGGAGGGACAGAGAGATTAAGACAGTGGAGTTGGGGAGAGGAGGGATAGAGAGATTAAGACAGTGGAGTGGGGGAGAGGAGGGATAGAGCGATTAAGACGGTGGAGTGGGGGAGAGGACGGATATAGAGATTGAGACGTTGGAGTGGGGGAGAGGACGGATATAGAGATTGAGACGATGGAGTGGGGGAGAGGAGGGATATAGAGATTGAGACGTTGGAGTGGGGGAGAGGAGGGATATAGAGATTGAGACAGTGGAGTGGGGGAGAGGAGGGATAGAGAGATTAAGACAGTGGAGTGGGGAAGAGGAGGGACAGAGAGATTAAGACAGTGGAGTGGGGGAGAGGAGGGATAGAGCGATTAAGACAGTGGAGTGGGGGAGAGGAGGGATAGAGCGATTAAGACAGTGGAGTGGGGGAGAGGAGGGATAGAGCGATTAAGACAGTGGAGTGGGGGAGAGGAGGGATATAGAGATTGAGACAGTGGAGTGGGGGAGAGGAGGGATAGAGAGATTAAGACAGTGGAGTGGGGGAGAGGAGGGATAGAGCGATTAAGACGGTGGAGTGGGGGAGAGGAGGGATAGAGCGATTAAGACAGTGGAGTGGGGGAGAGGAGGGATATAGAGATTGAGACAGTGGAGTGGGGGAGAGGAGGGATAGAGAGATTAAGACAGTGGAGTGGGGGAGAGGAGGGACAGAGAGATTAAGACAGTGGAGTGGGGGAGAGGAGGGATAGAGCGATTAAGACAGTGGAGTGGGGGAGAGGAGGGATATAGAGATTGAGACAGTGGAGTGGGGGAGAGGAGGGATAGAGAGATTAAGACAGTGGAGTGGGGGAGAGGAGGGATAGAGCGATTAAGACGGTGGAGTGGGGGAGAGGACGGATATAGAGATTGAGACGTTGGAGTGGGGGAGAGGACGGATATAGAAATTGAGACGATGGAGTGGGGGAGAGGAGGGATATAGAGATTGAGACGTTGGAGTGGGGGAGAGGAGGGATATAGAGATTGAGACAGTGGAGTGGGGGAGAGGAGGGATAGAGAGATTAAGACGGTGGAGTGGGGGAGAGGAGGGATATAGAGATTGAGACGTTGGAGTGGGGGAGAGGAGGGATAGAGAGATTAAGACAGTGGAGTGGGGGAGAGGAGGGATAGAGCGATTAAGACGGTGGAGTGGGGGAGAGGAGGGATATAGAGATTGAGACGTTGGAGTGGGGGAGAGGACGGATATAGAGATTAAGACGGTGGAGTGGGGGAGAGGACGGATATAGAGATTGAGAGGGTGGAGTGGGGGAGAGGACGGATATAGAGATTGAGACGGTGGAGTGGGGGAGAGGAGGGATATAGAGATTGAGACGGTGGAGTGGGGGACAGGAGGGATATAGAGATTGAGACGGTGGAGTGGGGGAGAGGACGGATATAGAGATTGAGACGGTGGAGTGGGGGAGAGGACGGATATAGAGATTGAGACGATGGAGTGGGGGAGAGGAGGGATAGAGAGATTAAGACGGTGGAGTGGGGGAGAGGAGGGATAGTGCGATTAAGACAGTGGAGTGGGGGAGAGGAGGGATAGAGAGATTGAGACGATGGAGTGGGGGAGAGGAGGATAGAGAGATTAAGACAGTGGAGTAGGGGAGAGGAGGGATAGAGAGATTGAGACGGTGGAGTGGGGGAGAGGAGGGATAGAGCGATTAAGACGGTGGAGTGGGGGAGTGGGGGAGAGGACGGATATAGAGATTGAGACGGTGGAGTGGGGGAGAGGAGGGATAGAGAGATTGAGACGATGGAGTGGGGGAGAGGACGGATATAGAGATTGAGACGGTGGAGTGGGGGAGAGGAGGGATAGAGAGATTGAGACGATGGAGTGGGGGAGAGGAGGGATAGAGAGATTAAGACAGTGGAGTAGGGGAGAGGAGGGATAGAGAGATTGAGACGGTGGAGTGGGGGAGAGGAGGGATAGAGCGATTAAGACGGTGGAGTGGGGGAGTGGGGGAGAGGACGGATATAGAGATTGAGACGGTGGAGTGGGGGAGAGGAGGGATAGAGAGATTGAGACGATGGAGTGGGGGAGAGGACGGATATAGAGATTGAGACGGTGGAGTGGGGGAGAGGAGGGATAGAGAGATTAAGACAGTGGAGTGGGGGAGAGGAGGGATATAGAGATTAAGACAGTGGAGTGGGGGAGAGGAGGGATAGAGAGATTGAGACGATGGAGTGGGGGAGTGGGGGAGAGGACGGATATAGAGATTGAGACGGTGGAGTGGGGGAGAGGAGGGATAGAGAGATTGAGACGATGGAGTGGGGGAGAGGAGGGATAGAGAGATTAAGACAGTGGAGTGGGGGAGAGGAGGGATATAGAGATTGAGACAGTGGAGTGGGGAGAGGAGGGATAGAGAGATTAAGACAGGAGTGGGGGAAAGGAGGGATAGAGAGATTAAGACAGTGGAGTGGGGGAGAGGAGGGATATAGAGATTGAGACGATGGAGTGGGGGAGTGGGGGAGAGGACGGATATAGAGATTGAGACGGTGGAGTGGAGGAGAGGAGGGATAGAGAGATTGAGACGATGGAGTGGGGGAGAGGAGGGATAGAGAGATTAAGACGGTGGAGTGGGGGAGACGAGGGTCGATGATAAAATGGGGGTACCTACAGTACTATATATATCAAATCATACTACAATGCTGAAATGCATTAGAAGTGCTGGCACAGTTTCTGTTAACGGAGCATCATGGCAGTCCTGCCTGTAAATAGTGGCACATTCCCTTAATGCATCTGACCAAGGCCTGCAGTGTTGTTTTTACCCAGCGTCCTCTGCAGGCTTAAGACTGAAGCTCAGCTGGTTCTCAACAGGCTGCTTGGCCAGGCTGTACTTCACTGTTATTGTAGTGTCTTAGCTCTTATTACTTATTTATATAATAAGAAAGACTCTGAATACAAGAAATGGTACTGGAGCTTCACATTTTACTGGAATCAGTTAGTACCAGAATAACATAGAACAACACTGCGCATGACCAAGGATGCTCCATTCTTAAAGGGGACATCAGTAATTAACAGAACATAACATTCCCTCTCTTATACAATCAGAGTTACTTTTACCAAACCACAACTGAAACACTTCCCAGAACTTGTTGTGGTTATTTTGCATCTTTTAATTTGAACTTGAACAGTTAGTTTTTGTTTGTTTGTTTATAAGTCCAGTCTGTCTGGTGGACGGTGCCTTCATTCTGGGTAGCGCCTAGGATTGTCTGGAGGCTCCTGAACATCCTCAGTGTGTGCTTGCTCCCTTATAGGTTCTGCTATAGCAGCACCTTCATCAACACATTCCCTTCTTTCAGCCTGGGGTCTCTTTACTGCTCCACCGCCCTCTACAGTTCCCTGTGTGTCACTCTCAGGAGCTCTCTGTGCCTGTTCTCTCTCGATTGTTGTGCTGTTTTCCGTGGAATGCATTTGGTTAATGTGACGCCGCCACATTATGTCTGGGCTCACTTGAACCTGGTAAGTTCTGGGTCCCGTTTGTGTATGTACGGTCCCTCTTGTCCATTTCCCTCCTCCTCTGTAGTCTCGCACCATCACTTCCTGTCCTGTTTGGAGATGGCGCTCCCGGCCACCGGAGAGCATCTTGGCTTGTTTGTTCAGCACTTCATTACGCCTGTTAGGCTTCATGATGTCCAGCCGTGTGCGGAGAGGCCTCCCGAACATCAGTGCGGCTGGGCTTTCATTTGTCGTGGCATGTGGGGTGTTTCGGTAGGAGGCCAGGAACTTGGCCAGTTTTGTTTGCAAAGTCCCTTCGTCTCGTTTTGCTGCACGGAGTCCTTGCTTTAGGGTTTGCACAAAGCGTTCTGCCAGCCCATTGGTGGCAGGGTGGTACGGAGCTGAGGTTGAGTGTTTGATTCCATTTACTGACATGAATCTTGTAAACTCGTCACTTACAAAAGCTTGCGCGTTGTCACTTACTAGCTGCAGCGGCAATCCGAAGCGTGCAAACGTTGTTCTGAGACACTCTATTGTCTGAGCTGAGGTGGAGGAGTCAGTGCAAAACACCTCTGGCCATTTGGAATGGGCATCAACTATAACCAGAAACATGTGCTTTTCAAAGGGACCAGCGTAGTCCACATGAATTCTCTGCCATGGCTCTGTGGGCCATTCCCAAGGGTGGACTGGGACAGGAGCAGGCATGTGAAGGGTTTCCAAACATCCGCTACAGTTCTTTGCCATATTTTCTATCTGTTGATCCAGACCTGGCCACCAGAAGTGGCTCCTTGCGAGCAGCTTCATTTTGACAATTCCAACATGACCTTCATGTAGTTGCTGCAAAACCTGATGTTGGCATTTCTGGGGTATCATGACTCTCATTCCCCACATCAAACATCCTTGGTACGTTGTAATTTCATTTCTCCGCTGGAAATACGGAGTCAGCTCCTTTCTGCCAGTAGCTGGCCATCCTGACATGGTGTAGGTGTACACTTTTGACAAGGTCACATCTTTCCTTGTCTCCTGTTTGATAACTGTGCTTGTGACCGGTAGTGCCTCGAGCTGAGCGGTATGGAAAATGTCCACTGCATCCACACTCCTTTGTCTTTCTCTTGTACACGGCAGTCTGGATAATCCATCTGCATTTGTGTGGAGGGACGACGGCTTAAACTCAATGTCATACATTTGACTGGCAAGGAACAAGGCGTATCGCTGTAACCTGGCTGCTGTCATTGCCGGAATGCCTTTCTTTGGACTGAAAATGGAAAGCAACGGCTGGTGATCCGTAACCAGTGTGAAACGCTTGCCATATAGGTATGCGTGGAATTTCTTGACGCCCCACACTAGCGCCAGTGCTTCTTTGTCGATTTGTGAGTAGTTTTTCTCTGCATCGTTCAATGTTCGTGACGCGAATGCAACTGGCCTCTCTGACCCATCTTTCAGTGTGTGTGAAAGGACGGCCCCTAAGCCATAAGGGGACGCATCACAAGCCAACTTCACTGGCAGTTCAGGGTCGTAATGCATCAGGACCTGTTCAGATGTGATGAGCCGTTTTGCCTCCAGAAATGCATTTTCACACTGTTCTGTCCACCGCCATGTCCTATTCTTTTCCAGGAGCTGATTTAGAGGCTGGAGTACTGCTGAAAGGTTTGGGAGGAATCTTCTGTAGTAATTGATCAGTCCCGCAAAAGATCGCACTTCTGTGATATTTTGTGGTCGTGGTGCCTGTACCACTGCCTCGATTTTGTCCTGTGTTTTGTGCAATCCATTGCGGTCAATTTCATGTCCACAGAAGACAATCTTGTCTTTGAAGAACTCACACTTCTGTAAGTTTGCCTGTAGACCATGCTCTTTCAGTCTTTTCAGGACCTCTTCCAGGTTAGCCAGGTGTTCTTTGTCGGTGCGTCCTGTTATGATCATGTCATCCAGGATACACTGGGTTCCTGGGATTCCTTGCAAAATCTGGTCAATAGTTCGTTGCCAAATGGCTGGGGCCGATGCGATGCCAAAAACCAGGCGGTTATACCTGTATAGACCTTTGTGTGTGTTTATTGTCAGGTACTGTTTGGAGCTCTCTTCAACCGGTAGCTGCAGGTAAGCCTGTTTCAGATCGATTTTACTGAAGTGTTTCCCACCAGCTAGTGCAGCAAAGATGTCCTCCAGACGTGGCAAGGGGTATTGGTCCACATGCAACATTGAATTCACAGTTACCTTGAAGTCCCCACACATTCTAACAGACCCGTCTTTCTTCACAATAGGAACTATGGGTGTGGCCCATTCGCTTCTGTCCACTTTCGTCAGGATCCCTGTATCCTGCAAGCGATCGATTTCCGCTTCCACCTTTGGTCTCAGGGAGTATGGAACCGATCTGGCTTTGCAGAATTTTGGGGTTGCGTCATCTCTCAGTACAAGTTTTGCTGTGAAGCCTTTTACTGTTCCCATCTGATCACTGAAAACTGTGTTGTATTTCTTCCGCAAGTGTTCCAGTGTTTGGTCTGTGTCTTTCTCTTTGGACTGGAACGTGTGGAGCATTTTCAAATCACACCAGTTCAGCTTTATTTTTGAAAGCCATTCCCTGCCAAATAATGGGGGGCCAGTTCCAGGCACCACATACAGCTGTAACTGCTGTGTTTGCCCCCCATAGCTCACTCTGACCTGCAACGCCCCCATTGGGCTCAATCTCTCTCCTGAGTAGGTCTTCAGCAACACATTTGTGTTCTTCAGCTTGATAGCCTTGAAGTGCTCATTGTAGACAGTAGTGGAAATTATAGACACTGCAGATCCTGTGTCCAGCTCCATTTTGAGGGGTTTGCCTTCGATATCTGGTGTCACCCATATTATGCTACTGCTGGGAGAAGTCACTGTGTTTAACTCCATTGTACCAATTAATCGTTCATCTGAATCACTGCCACTGTTCTCTGCTAGTGCATTCACAGACCCTTTAATTTTCTCAGTTTTCCTGTTGTGACTGAATTTTGCTCTGCATGCTCTTTGAATGTGCCCCCTTCTACTGCATTTGTGACAAATTTCGTCTTTGAAACGGCAGTCCTCTGCTCTGTGACCATCTCTGTCACACCTGTTGCATTTTTCGGCCAAACGGGGGCGCTGTCGGCTGCGCGAAAACTTGTGCAGGGAAGTTTGTGATAGGTCAGTATTTCTTTTACTTTGCAAATCAAATGCATCTTTCGTCGCGATTTCCATAGTCATAGCAATTTCAACAGCCTTTGCAAACGTGAGATCTGATTCTGTGAGCAAACGTTTTTGAATGTGTTCATGTTTCAGTCCACAAACAAATCTATCCCTTAATGTGTCATTTAGGTTCTCTCCAAACTGGCAATGTTCAGACAGTTTCTTCAACTCTGCTACATATGTACTAACACCCTCACCCTCATTCTGATCTCTCTTGTGGAAACGAAAACGTTCCGCGATGAGGAGTGGTTTAGGTGATAGGTGATTTTGCAATATCTCCACAATCTCTGTGAATGATTTATTTGAGGGCTTCAGAGGGGCAGTCAGATCTCTTAGCAAACTATACGTTTTTGGGCCAATTAAACTCAACAACGCTGGTACTCTCTTGTTATCAGCAATGTCGTTTGCAATGAAGTACTGTTCCAGTCGTTCAATGTAAGTTGCCCAGTTTTCTTGCGTGTCCTCAAACACATCTATTTTCCCGATGCTAGCCATTCTCTTTACCTCCGGCTCCACGGGTCTTTGATCTGCCGCCTCGTTCTCGTTAGCTCTCCCCTCGTCGTCACTGCTTGCTAGCTGTTGTGCTACAGGGTCAAAATCTTCCTCTCTTCCTACGAGCTCCATCTGCATTCGTGATGCACACTGCAGGTAATCATCCTCGTCGCCATTGTAGTGTCTTAGCTCTTATTACTTATTTATATAATAAGAAAGACTCTGAATACAAGAAATGGTACTGGAGCTTCACATTTTACTGGAATCAGTTAGTACCAGAATAACATAGAACAACACTGCGCATGACCAAGGATGCTCCATTCTTAAAGGGGACATCAGTAATTAACAGAACATAACAGTTATCGAGCCCTCTGTGTCCCCTGAGCTCTGAGAGAGGAATAGAGCGAAGGAGAGAGGTATAGAGCGAAGGAGAGAGGAATAGAGCGAAGGAGAGAGGAGAGAAGAATAGAGCGAAGGAGAGAGGAATAGAGCGAAGGAGACAGACAGAGAGAAAGAGATAAAACAAAAGAGGAAATGTTGTCTTGCAAATAAATGATGACCTTACCAGTGCCCTTTGAACATTGACAAATTGTATGTTAAATAATATTAACACACATAACAGTAGAAGGCACCTCACCTCCCCAGTGAGCTGGGCATACAGAAGTGCCCTTTGACCCTGGAAGTGCACTCTGATTGGTGGAGACAGAGGGGTGACAGACACCTCCTTTGGGACATTCCATTTGACTGAGATGTCCACCACAGCTGGCTGCAGGGCAAACCGGAGAGACTGCATCACCTGAGAGAGGAGAGTGAAGGAGGTGGGAAAGTGGTAAAACCAATACAGCACTCTCTTTACGTATGCACATGCACACAACACACACGCACTAATAAGATCTTACTTTGGGCTGCATCCTGTCCTGTCCTGTTATAAACTGTGCGTGCCCTCTGGCCTGCTTGGCCACCCCAGAAATGAGAGCAGTGCTGGCCCCCTCCCCGATCCCAAAGGAGAAACACCTGACAGGGACACACCCAGGAAACACTAGTATTGTTGTTATTGTTGTTATCAAACACCAAAATTAGGCTATCAACCAAATCCCGATCACTTCTACCATTTTCTTGTGCTTGTGGGCTGACTGAATTAAAACACATCACTGTCGGGGAGAGTTGGGTAAGTTGAGCTACATTTTTATTTATTTATTTCACCTTTATTTAACCAGGTAGGCTAGTTGAGAACAAGTTCTCATTTACAACTGCGACCTGGCCAAGATAAAGCAAAGCAGTGTGACACAAACAACACAGTTACACATGGAATAAACAAACATACAATCAATAATACAGTAGAAAAATCTATATAAAGTGTGTGCAAATAAGGTAGGATAAGGGAGGTAAGGCAATAAATAGGCCGTAGTGGCGAAATAATTACAATATAGCAATTAAAAACTGGAGGGATCGATTTTTTTCTACTGTGTTATTGGCTTGTTTATTGTTTACTCCATGTGTAACTCTGTGTTGTTGTCTGTGTCACACTGCTTTGCTTTATCTTGGCCAGGTCGCAGTTGTAAATGAGAACTTGTTCTCAACTAGCTTACCTGGTTAAATAAAGGTGAAATATATATATTTTTTTAAATAGATGTGCAGAAGATGCGTGTGCAAGTAGAGATACTGGGGTGCAAATGAGCAAAATAAATAAAATAAATAACAATATGGGGATGAGGTAGTTGGATGGGCTATTTACAGATGGGCTATGTACAGGTGTAGTGATCTGTGAGCTGCTCTTACAGCTGGTGCTTAAAGTTAGTGAGGGAGATATGAGTCTCCAGCTTCAGTGATTTTTGCAGTTCGTTCCAGTCATTGGCAGCAGAGAACTGGAATGAAAGGCGGCCAAAGGAGGAATTGGCTTTGGGGGTGACCAGTGAAATATACCTGCTGGAGCGCATGCTACGGGTGGGTGCTGCTATGGTGACCAGTGAGCTGAGATAAGGCGGGGCTTTGCCTAGCAAAGACTTATAGATGACCTGGAGCCAGTGGGTTTGGCGACGAATATGAAGCGAGGGCCAGCCGACGAGAGCATACAGGTCGCAGTGGTGGGTGGTACTGTATATGGGGCTTTGGTGACAAAACAGATGGCACTGTGATAGACTGCATCCAATTTGCTGAGTAGAGTGTTGGAGGCTATTTTGTACATGACATCGCCAAAGTCAACGATCGGTAGGATAGTCAGTTTTACGAGGGTTTGTTTGGCAGCATGAGTGAAGGACACTTTTTTGCAAAATAGGAAGCTGATTCTAGATTTAATTTGGGATTGGAGATGCTTAATGTGAGTCTGGAAGGAGAGTTTACAGTCTAACCAGACAGCTAGGTATTTGTAGTTGTCCACATATTCTGTAGTTGTCCACATTTAAGTCAGAACCGTCCAGAGTAATGATACTGGACGGGCGGGCAGGTGTGGGCAGCAATCGGTTGAAGAGCATGCATTTCGTTTTACTTGCATTGAAGAGCAGTTGGAGGCCACGGAAGGAGAGTTGTATGGCATTGAAGCTTGTCTGGAGGTTAGTTAACACAGTGTCCAAAGAAGGGCCAGAAGTATACAGAATGGTGATGTCTGCATACAGGTGGATCAGAGAATCACCAGCAGCAAGAGCGACATCATTGATGTATACAGAGAAAAGAGTCGGCCCGAGGCTGAACCATGTGGCACCCCCATAGAGACTGCCAGAGGTCCGGACAACAGGCCCTCTGATTTGACCCACTGAACTCTGTCTGAGAAGTAGTTGATGAACCAGGCGAGGAGGTCATTTGAGAAACCAAGGCTGTCGAGTCTGCCGATAAGAATGTGGTGATTGACAGAGTCGAAAGCCTTGGCCAGGTCGATGAATACAGCTGCACAGTATTGTCTCTTATCGATGGCGGTTATGATATCGTTTAGGACCTTGAGCGTGGCTGAGGTGCACCCATGACCAGCTCAGAAACCAGATTGCATAGCGGAGAAGGTACGGTGGGATTCGAAATGGTCGGTGATCTGTTTGTTAGCTTGGCTTTCGAAGACCTTAGAAAGGCAGGGTAGGATAGGTATAGGTCTGTAGCAGTTTGGGTCTAGAGTGTCTCCCCCTTTGAAGAGGGGGATGACCGCGGCAGCTTTCCAATCTTTGGGGATCTCAGACGATACAAAAGAGAGGTTGAACAGGCTAGTAATAGAGGATACAACAATTTCGGCGGATCATTTTAGAAAGAGAGGGTCCAGATTGTCTAGCCCATCTGATTTGTAGGGGTCCAGATTTTGCAGCTCTTTCAGAACATCAGCTATCTGGATTTGGGTGAAGGAGAAATGGGGGAGGCTTGGGCAAGTTGCGGTGGGGGGTACAGGGCTGTTGACTAGGGTAGGGGTAGCCAGAAATTCTCAATAATCGTGGATTTATCGGTGGTGACAGTGTTTCCTAGCCTCAGTGCAGTGGGCAGCTGGGAGGAGGTGCTCTTATTCTCCATGGACTTTACAGTGTCCCCGAACTTTTGGGAGTTTGAGTTACAGGATGAAAATTTCTGTTTGAATAAGCTAGCCTTTGCTTTCCTAACTGCCTGTGTATATTTCCTAACTGCCTGCACCATCGAGAGCAGGATGCTCTCGATGGTGCAGCTGTAGAACCTTTTGAGGATCTGAGGACCCATGCCAAATCTTTTCAGGCTCCTGAGGTGTAATAGGTTTGGTCGTGCCCTGTTCACAACTGTTTTGGTGTGCTTGGACCATGTTAGTTTGTTGGTGATGTGGACGCCAAGGAACTTGAAGCTCTCAACCTGCTCCACTGCAGCCCTGTCGATGAGAACGGGGGCGTGCTCAGTCCTCCTTTTCCTGTAGTCCACAATCATCTCCTTTGTCTTGTTCACGTTGAGGGAGAGGTTGTTGTCCTGGCACCACACGACCAGGTCTTTAACCTCTTCCCTATAGGCTGTCTCATTGTTGCCGGTGATCAGGCCTACTACTGTTGTGTCACTTGATGATGGTGTTGGAGTTGTGCCTGGCCATGCAGTCATGAGTGAACAGGGAGTACAGGAGGGTAGTGAGCACGAACCCCTGAGGGGCCCTTATGTTGAGGATCAGCGTGGTGGATGTGTTGTTCCTTACCCTTACCACCTGGATCCAGGATCCAGTTGCAGAGGGAGGTGTTTAGTCCCAAGGTCCTTCGCTTAGTCACACCACCATAGCAGCCCCGTCTGGTGTCCCTGTCCCCTGCATTTTGAATACAGCCACCTAAACACATGTTAAATTACCAAAAATGACTGTTTGTTATGTGTTTTATAAAACTGCTATGTTTAAACTTTTTTTTCTCTCTTTACATATCTACAGTCCATAGCACCAGCCCTCAAGGCATGTCCACCTCCTCCAAAACTTCTGCCGCTTCCTCCAGAGGTATTGATGTAAAAAAGTTGAAAAGGGTTTTCATGAAACATGCACACTTTAACACAACTTTTTCTCTCAACTGCAGCACAGAAAAGGAAGAGAAAAGCTTCACCGGCCACCTCTGTCACACCACCCATGGCACCATTCTCAGGTACTTCATAATCGGTTTGTTTTTCTCTCTCAGTTGTATCAATTCCTATTGTTTCTGTAGTACTTCTACATTTGGCAAAACCATGTTAATCAATTTCATGTTTTTATATATCTTTTTCAAATAAAAGAGGACACCACCTGCTGTGCTCGCAGGGAGCGTGATCGGCCTGCAAGCTCCCCACAGGAGTGTAGAACCGAGGTGCCATGGGTGTGCTGTGACTTCTGCCAGCACTGGTTCCACTGCAGGTGTGTGCTGTGACTTCTGTCAGCACTGGTTCCACTGCAGGTGTGTGCTGTGACTTCTGTCAGCACTGGTTCCACTGCAGGTATGTGCTGTGACTTCTGGCAGCACTGGTTCCACTGCAGGTGTGTGCTGTGACTTCTGTCAGCACTGGTTCCACTGCAGGTATGTGCTGTGACTTCTGCCAGCACTGGTTCCACTGCAGTTGTGTGCTGTAACTTCTGTCAGCACTGGTTCCACTGCAGGTGTGGGCTGTGACTTCTGTCAGCACTGGTTCCACTGCAGGTATGTGCTGTGACTTCTGCCAGCACTGGTTCCACTGCAGTTGTGTGCTGTAACTTCTGTCAGCACTGGTTCCACTGCAGGTGTGGGCTGTGACTTCTGCCAGCACTGGTTCCATTGCAAGTGTGTGCTGTGACTTCTGCCAGCACTGGTTCCACTGTAAGTGTGTGCTGTGACTTCTGCCAGCACTGGTTCCACTGCAGGTGTGTGCTGTGACTTCTGCCAGCACTGGTTCCATTGCAGGTATGTGCTGTAACTTCTGTCAGCACTGGTTCCACTGCAGGTGTGTGCTTTGACTTCTGTCAGCACTGGTTCCACTGCAGGTGTGTGCTGTGACTTCTTCCAGCACTGGTTCCACTGCAGGTGTGTGCTGTGACTTCTTCCAGCACTGGTTCCACTGCTGGTGTGTGCTGTGACTTCTGCCAGCACTGGTTCCACTGCAGGTATGTGCTGTGACTTCTTCCAGCACTGGTTCCACTGCAGGTGTGTGCTGTGACTTCTGCCAGCACTGGTTCCACTGCAGGTGTGTGCTGTGACTTCTGCCAGCACTGGTTCCACTGCAGGTATGTGCTGTGACTTCTGCCAGCACTGGTTCCACTGCAGGTATGTGCTGTGACTTCTGCCAGCACTGGTTCCACTGCAGGTGTGTGCTGTGACTTCTGCCAGCACTGGTTCCACTGCAGGTTTGTGCTGTGACTTCTGCCAGCACTGGTTCCACTGCAGGTGTGTGCTGTGACTTCTGTCAGCACTGGTTCCACTGCAGGTGTGTGCTGTGACTTCTGCCGGCACTGGTTCCACTGCAGGTATGTGCTGTGACTTCTGTCAGCACTGGTTCCACTGCAGGTGTGTGCTGTGACTTCTGCCAGCACTGGTTCCACTGCAGGTGTGTGCTGTGACTTCTTCCAGCACTGGTTCCTGACTTCTGCCAGCACTGGTTCCACTGCAGGTGTGTGCTGTGACTTCTGCCAGCACTGGTTCCACTGCAGGTGTGTGCTGTGGCTTCTGCCAGCACTGGTTCCACTGCAGGTGTGTGCTTTGACTTCTGTCAGCACTGGTTCCACTGCAGGTGTGTGCTTTGACTTCTGTCAGCACTGGTTCCACTGCAGGTGTGTGCTGTGACTTCTGTCAGCACTGGTTCCACTGCAGGTGTGTGCTGTGACTTCTGTTAGCACTGGTTCCACTGCAGGTGTGTGCTGTGACTTCTGTCAGCACTGGTTCCACTGCAGGTATGTGCTGTAACTTCTGTCAGCACTGGTTCCACTGCAGGTGTGTGCTTTGATTTCTGTCAGCACTGGTTCCACTGTAGGTGTGTGCTGTAACTTCTGCCAGCACTGGTTCCACTGTAAGTGTGTGCTGTGACTTCTGCCAGCACTGGTTCCACTGCAGGTGTGTGCTGTGACTTCTTCCAGCACTGGTTCCACTGCAGGTGTGTGCTGTGACTTCTTCCAGCACTGGTTCCACTGCAGGTGTGTGCTGTGACTTCTGCCAGCACTGGTTCCACTGCAGGTATGTGCTGTGACTTCTTCCAGCACTGGTTCCACTGCAGGTGTGTGCTGTGACTTCTGCCAGCACTGGTTCCACTGCAGGTGTGTGCTGTGACTTCTGCCAGCACTGGTTCCACTGCAGGTATGTGCTGTGACTTCTGCCAGCACTGGTTCCACTGCAGGTATGTGCTGTGACTTCTGCCAGCACTGGTTCCACTGCAGGTTTGTGCTGTGACTTCTGCCAGCACTGGTTCCACTGCAGGTGTGTGCTGTGACTTCTGTCAGCACTGGTTCCACTGCAGGTGTGTGCTGTGACTTCTGCCGGCACTGGTTCCACTGCAGGTGTGTGCTGTGACTTCTGCCAGCACTGGTTCCACTGCAGGTGTGTGCTGTGACTTCTTCCAGCACTGGTTCCACTGCAGGTGTGTGCTGTGACTTCTGCCAGCACTGGTTCCACTGCAGGTGTGTGCTGTGACTTCTGCCAGCACTGGTTCCACTGCAGGTGTGTGCTGTGGCTTCTGCCAGCACTGGTTCCACTGCAGGTGTGTGCTTTGACTTCTGTCAGCACTGGTTCCACTGCAGGTGTGTGCTTTGACTTCTGTCAGCACTGGTTCCACTGCAGGTGTGTGCTGTGACTTCTGTCAGCACTGGTTCCACTGCAGGTGTGTGCTGTGACTTCTGTTAGCACTGGTTCCACTGCAGGTGTGTGCTGTGACTTCTGTCAGCACTGGTTCCACTGCAGGTATGTGCTGTAACTTCTGTCAGCACTGGTTCCACTGCTGGTGTGTGCTTTGATTTCTGTCAGCACTGGTTCCACTGTAGGTGTGTGCTGTAACTTCTGTCAGCACTGGTTCCACTGCAGGTGTGTGCTGTGACTTCTGCCAGCACTGGTTCCACTGCAGGTGTGTGCTGTGACTTCTGTCAGCACTGGTTCCACTGCAGGTGTGTGCTGTGACTTCTGTCAGCACTGGTTCCACGGCAGGTGTGTGCTGTGACTTCTTCCAGCACTGGTTCCTGACTTCTGCCAGCACTGGTTCCACTGCAGGTGTGTGCTGTGGCTTCTGCCAGCACTGGTTCCACTGCAGGTGTGTGCTTTGACTTCTGTCAGCACTGGTTCCACTGCAGGTGTGTGCTTTGACTTCTGTCAGCACTGGTTCCACTGCAGGTGTGTGCTGTGACTTCTGTCAGCACTGGTTCCACTGCAGGTGTGTGCTGTGACTTCTGTTAGCACTGGTTCCACTGCAGGTGTGTGCTGTGACTTCTGTCAGCACTGGTTCCACTGCAGGTATGTGCTGTAACTTCTGTCAGCACTGGTTCCACTGCAGGTGTGTGCTTTGATTTCTGTCAGCACTGGTTCCACTGTAGGTGTGTGCTGTAACTTCTGCCAGCACTGGTTCCACTGTAAGTGTGTGCTGTGACTTCTGCCAGCACTGGTTCCACTGCAGGTGTGTGCTGTGACTTCTGCCAGCACTGGTTCCATTGCAGGTATGTGCTGTAACTTCTGTCAGCACTGGTTCCACTGCAGGTGTGTGCTTTGACTTCTGTCAGCACTGGTTCCACTGCAGGTGTGTGCTGTGACTTCTTCCAGCACTGGTTCCACTGCAGGTGTGTGCTGTGACTTCTTCCAGCACTGGTTCCACTGCAGGTGTGTGCTGTGACTTCTGCCAGCACTGGTTCCACTGCAGGTATGTGCTGTGACTTCTTCCAGCACTGGTTCCACTGCAGGTGTGTGCTGTGACTTCTGCCAGCACTGGTTCCACTGCAGGTGTGTGCTGTGACTTCTGCCAGCACTGGTTCCACTGCAGGTATGTGCTGTGACTTCTGCCAGCACTGGTTCCACTGCAGGTATGTGCTGTGACTTCTGCCAGCACTGGTTCCACTGCAGGTGTGTGCTGTGACTTCTGCCAGCACTGGTTCCACTGCAGGTTTGTGCTGTGACTTCTGCCGGCACTGGTTCCACTGCAGGTGTGTGCTGTGACTTCTGTCGGCACTGGTTCCACTGCAGGTGTGTGCTGTGACTTCTGCCGGCACTGGTTCCACTGCAGGTATGTGCTGTGACTTCTGTCAGCACTGGTTCCACTGCAGGTGTGTGCTGTGACTTCTGCCAGCACTGGTTCCACTGCAGGTGTGTGCTGTGACTTCTTCCAGCACTGGTTCCACTGCAGGTGTGTGCTGTGACTTCTGCCAGCACTGGTTCCACTGCAGGTGTGTGCTGTGACTTCTGCCAGCACTGGTTCCACTGCAGGTGTGTGCTGTGGCTTCTGCCAGCACTGGTTCCACTGCAGGTGTGTGCTTTGACTTCTGTCAGCACTGGTTCCACTGCAGGTGTGTGCTGTGACTTCTGTTAGCACTGGTTCCACTGCAGGTGTGTGCTGTGACTTCTGTCAGCACTGGTTCCACTGCAGGTGTGTGCTGTGACTTCTGTTAGCACTGGTTCCACTGCAGGTGTGTGCTGTGACTTCTGTCAGCACTGGTTCCACTGCAGGTATGTGCTGTAACTTCTGTCAGCACTGGTTCCACTGCAGGTGTGTGCTTTGATTTCTGTCAGCACTGGTTCCACTGTAGGTGTGTGCTGTAACTTCTGTCAGCACTGGTTCCACTGCAGGTGTGTGCTGTGACTTCTGCCAGCACTGGTTCCACTGCAGGTGTGTGCTGTGACTTCTGTCAGCACTGGTTCCACTGCAGGTGTGTGCTGTGACTTCTGTCAGCACTGGTTCCACTGCAGGTGTGTGCTTTGATTTCTGTCAGCACTGGTTCCACTGCAGGTGTGTGCTGTAACTTCTGTCAGCACTGGTTCCACTGCAGGTGTGTGCTGTGACTTCTGCCAGCACTGGTTCCACTGCAGGTGTGTGCTGTAACCTCTGTCAGCACTGGTTCCACTGCAGGTGTGTGCTGTAACTTCTGTCAGCACTGGTTCCACTGCAGGTGTGTGCTGTGTGATCCAGAGGTGGCGGTGGAGCTGGATTTATATTGTGATTTTTGTGACAATATAGGGATGGAGGTCGAGATTTAATTCTTTATTTTGTTTGTTTTCATATGAAATTATTTATTTGTAAAAACGAAAATACATGTCTAAAATATAATATACATATTTTTATTCAACCCATCTTGTGTATTTCTTCCTTTACTTTCCAAGTGCATCTCTGCAGCACAAATTCCAACACTGTTTTAATTGTTTATGTCAATGCACATGACTGTATTAAACTACTTAGTATTAAACAACTTTCTCAAAACATAAGATTAATCTGTAAAACAAACGATCAGACATTTGATTACAACACTGAATATGTTGGTGAAGAACCATTTTTTAAGAGTCCATAGGAGGGCGCACCGGGCTGCGCAATGAAAAGTTGACAGGCAAGGTTGATAGGAAACGAGGTTGGTGAACAAAATTAAACGGATATATCTTGTAATTGAACAAAATAGTATTTATGTATTTATTTTGTTAAGCCGCTTATCAAAAAGCTGATAGTAGTAGTATTTCCACTTCAATGTCAAGCATGCTACGCTAATGTTTATAATTGTGATTATTTCCAGGGATACAGAACTTCCTGAAATACAGTATATGTAGATGTCTTTGAAAGAATACTGTATTTCTCTTGACAGGGTGATGCTGCGTGTAAAAAAATGTCTCAACTTACCCCACTAACCCCTACAGGAAGAATCATCAATATGAAGGCTTTCGTTTTCTAATGGGTGAAAAACCCTAACCTACAGAACTCTCCCACACTGCTGCTCACAGACAGGTTGGGTTGGTTTACTTTAGATTGGGTTTTACAATTCATCCTTTGAGTCAAAAAGACCAGTGGTTAGAGCTTTACTTTCAAAACAGGTGCAATGGGTTCTGTAACAAACTCTATTAAAACCAGTTAGTCGAATTCTTTCAGGTGGGAGGTGACAGAGCTGGGATCTCTGCCCCAACTAGGTAATGATAGGGGAAACAGTACCTGTGAGAACCGGCATTCGTCTTCACCAGATCCAGGACTTCCTTGGTGTTCCCCACCTCACCTTCAGTGAACAAGAAGAGCTGTGGAGGACAGAGCGGGTATGTTGATCATGTCTCAACGTTAAATAATGTACGTGCAGCACTGAAGTACACTGAGTATTTTTCCTTAGTAACCAAAAACACTGGTTACCGGTCACAGTAAGCCAGGCGTGTTACTCTAAATACCACACACTCAAAATACACTGTTTGGTTGGGTGTAACTCTGTAACTAAACATGCCATTCGTTGGGTATAACACTGTAACTAAACATGCCATTGGTTGGGTGTAACACTGTAACTAAACATGCCATTGGTTGGGTGTAACACTGTAACTAAATATGCCATTGGTTGGGTGTAACACGAACTAATCATGCCATTGGTTGGGTGTAACAGTGTCACTAATCATGCTATTGGTTGGGTGTAACTGCAACTAAACATGCCATTGGTTGGGTGTAACTGTGCAACTAAACATGCCATTGGTTGGGTGGAAGTGTGTAACTAAACATGCCATTGGTTGGGTGTAACTGCAACTAAACATGCCATTGGTTGGGTGTAACTGCAACAAACATGCCATTGGTTGGGTGTAACTGCAACTAAACATGCCATTGGTTGGGTGTAACTGCAACTAAACATGCCATTGGTTGGGTGTAACTGCAACTAAACATGCCATTGGTTGGGTGGAAGTGTGTAACTAAACATGCCATTGGTTGGGTGGGAGTGTGTAACTAAACATGCCATTGGTTGGGTGGGAGTGTGTAACTAAACATGCCATTGGTTGGGTGGAAGTGTGTAACTAAACATGCCATTGGTTGGGTGGAAGTGTGTAACTAAACATGCCATTGGTTGGGTGGGAGTGTGTAACTAAACATGCCATTGGTTGGGTGGAAGTGTGTAACTAAACATGCCATTGGTTGGGTGGAAGTGTGTAACTAAACATGCCATTGGTTGGGTGGGAGTGTGTAACTAAACATGCCATTGGTTGGGTGTAACTGCAACTAAACATGCCATTGGTTGGGTGGGAGTGTGTAACTAAACATGCCATTGGTTGGGTGGAAGTGTGTAACTAAACATGCCATTGGTTGGGTGGAAGTGTGTAACTAAACATGCCATTGGTTGGGTGGAAGTGTGTAACTAAACATGCCATTGGTTGGGTGGGAGTGTGTAACTAAACATGCCATTGGTTGGGTGGGAGTGTGTAACTAAACATGCCATTGGTTGGGTGGGAGTGTGTAACTAAACATGCCATTGGTTGGGTGGGAGTGTGTAACTAAACATGCCATTGGTTGGGTGGGAGTGTGTAACTAAACATGCCATTGGTTGGGTGGGAGTGTGTAACTAAACATGCCATTGGTTGGGTGGGAGTGTGTAACTAAACATGCCATTGTAGTGAACATAAGGTTCATGTGATTGTAGTCATGGAAAGGTGGGAGGGGTTTCAGGTGTTTCAGGAGGAGCCTATGTGAATTACAGTGTGTGTGTGTGTGTGTGTGTGTGTGTGTGTGTGTGTGTGTGTGTGTGTGTGTGTGTGTGTGTGTGTGTGTGTGTGTGTGTGTGTGTGTGTGTGTGTGTGTGTGTGTGTGTGTGTGTGTTTGTGTATGAGGTGTATGAGTAAACTGTGTCAGCTACCTGTCGGGGAGGCAGGGCTGGCGGTAGATATGTTTTAAAGGCTGGAGGATCTTTGTACCTCCCAGGTCAGCCCTAATTTCTTTCACCTTCTGCAGAGCCTCATCCATAGTCTTCTGGCTGTGCTCCACACTTTTACTGACGTCCAGATAGACACACACACACACACACACACACACACACACACACACACACACACACACACACACACACACACACACACACACACACACACACAAGGTCAAAGGGTCATCACCACAACATATTATAGACCCAAGCCATGGACATTTGAATCTTTCCCCTACGTGCTGCAAATGATTAGATGTAAACATGAACTGTCAAACAATGTCACTGTTTATCTTTGGATTTAGATTACCTGGTGCAACATACATGATAAAACCCTAGAATGACAAAGCTAAATGTGTTTGTAAATAACTGAACTCCTCAGACACTGACTTGAACAGATTGAAACAGGGGTTGGAAGGAGAAAACACTCACGAAAAGAAGGACTCATAACTGGACCCAAAGCCGATGATGTTGAAGTAGCAGCCCATGGGCAGGCTTTTCAGCAAGAGCAGCAGAGTATCCTGCAAGAGAGAAGTCCAACAAGTGTCTTTACTCTTCAATAAACCTTATAGGACAGTCTTAAAGAACTAGTACAGAGTAACCACAGTGTACTGGATTTAACTCCAAACTACCTAGTGGTGAATCCTGTGCAGATTAAGCTGTTCATTCATTAGAATATGGTTGCTGTGTGTGTGTGTATACCTTGGCACTGCCAAAACGGTCCTGTGACCCAGATCCATTGTGAATGGGGTATTCTATGCTGCCAGAGCGATCCACTACGAACAGGAACTCCCCGTGTGAGGTCATCGATGACATCACATCCTTGGGGAACTCTGGGTACAGGCTCAGCATGACCACTGGGTCACCCATCAGAGAGCCTGGGAGAAGAGTGCGCGAGCGACAGAGACAGAGAGAGCGAGAGAGAACAGAAGTGTCCAACAGCTTTTCTCCTTCTCTCCTTCAGTCTCACCATGTCCCTCTCTGTAAACATGGATGAAGGTAGTAGACTAGACTACTCATTGATCTCATATACACCAATCTACAACAGAGTAAACCCACCCCCCCTCACCTGGCTTGGCAGAAGCCTGTGCTGCCTCTACTATAGCAGTAGGCTGATGGGTGTCTTGGTAATACATCGACATCTCAACATCCCGGTCAAACTGATGACCTGCAGCCAGACTGACCTGCAGTTAGAACAACATTCACATGAAGGCAGAGCAGTCAGAGAGGGAATTTAATCAGTGGCTAACTGCAAGCATTGCAAAGCAATCACTAGCCTGCTATTCAGTGGAGTGGGTGTGTGGTCCTAACTCTGGGTTGAATGGTCTCTATTCCAAGCTTAAAATGATAAACATTCAACATTGGCCATGCTGTCAATCCAGCATGATTTCTGCCAAGCTCAAAACAACTGTTAACTCAGAACTGGGAAATCTGACTTCAGTGAGTTCAATACAACTGGGAACTCGGGAAAAAACAAGCTACGACCGGCAAAACTCATTTTGAAAGGTCATCCAACTTGGAATTGTAAGCCGGGAACTCGGGCCTCTTTCTAGAGCTACGACCTGAAGATCACTGAAGTCATCATGATTCAACCTTGTTTCTTCCCAGTTGTCTGGAAAGCACCATAAATCCAGAGAATGCCATACTCAAATAAAATTTTATTTGTCACATTTGGCTTTTATTTAACCTTTATTTAACATGTGCCAAATACAACAGGTGTAGACCTTACAGTAAAATGCTTACTTACAAGCCCTTAACAAACAATGCTTTCAGACGTTTTCAGTAAAAAAGTGTTCAGTAAAAAATAGATAAGTAAAAAATTGAAAATAAAAGTAGCAAGTAATTAAACAGCAGCAGTAAAATAACAATAGCGAGGCTATATACAGGGGGTACCGGTATAGAGTGAATGTGCGGAGGCACCGGTTAGTTGAGGTAATTGAGGTAATATGTACATCTAGGTAGAGTTAAAGTGACTATGCATAGATTATAAACAGAGAGTAGCAGCAGCGTAAAAGAGGGGTCTGGGTGGCCCTTTGATTAGCTGTTCAGGAATCTTATGGCTTGGGGGTAGAAGCTGTTCAGAAGCCTTTTGGACCTTGACTAGACGCGTGAACATGGAGTACAGGAGGGGACTAAGCACGCACCCCTGAGGGGTAGCAGCTCTACCCTTTAACTCAGTGTGGATGTTGCCTGTAATCCATGGCTTCTGGTTGGGGTATGTACGTACGGTCACTGTGGGGACGACGTCATCGACGCACTTATTGATGAAGCCAGTGACTGATGTGGTGTACTCCTCAATGCCATCGGGAGAATCCCGGAACATATTCCAGTCTGTGTTAGCAAAACTGTCCTGTAGCTTAGCATCGGCTTCATCTGATCACTTTCTTATTGACCGAGTCACAGGTGCTTCCTACTTTAGTTTTTGCTTGTAGGCAGGAATCTGGAGGATAGAATTATCGTCAGATTTGCCAAATGGAGGGCGAGGGAGAGCTTTGTACGCGTCTCTGTGTGTGGAGTAAAGCTGGTCTAGAGTTTTTTTCCCTCTGGTTGCACATTTAACATGCTGGTAGAAATGAAGTAAAACGGATTTGAGTTTCCCTGCGTTAAAGTCCCAGGCCACTAGGAGCGCTTCCTCTGGATGAGTGTTTCCCTGTTTGCTTATGGCCGTATACAGCTCATTGAGTGCGTTCTTAGTGCCAGCATCGGTTTGTGGTGGTATATAGACAGCTACAAAAAATACAAATGAAAACTCTAAGCTGTGATCTACAGCTTATCATGAGATACTCTACCTCAGGCGAGCAAAACCTAAAGACCTCCTTAGATTTTGTGCACCAGCTGCTGTTTACAAATATACATAGACCGCCACCCCTTGTCTTACCAGAGGCCGCTGTTCTATCCTGCCGAAAAAGCTTAAAACCCGCCAGCTGTATGTTATTCATGTCTTCGTTCAAGCCACGACTTGGTGAAACATAAGGTATTCCAGTTTTTAATGTCCCGTTGGGAGGATATACGTGATTGTAGTTTGTCTATTTTATTATCGATTGATTGTAAGTTGGCTAATAGGACCGATGGTAAAGGTAGATTACCCTCTCAGCGTTGGATCCTTGCAAGGCACCCGGACCTTCGTCTTCGATATCTCCGTCTCTTTCTCCTGTGAATGACGCTGATGAGGGCCTTGTTAGGCATCTGAAGTAAATCCTTCCCGTCCGACTCGTTGAAGAAAAGGTATTTCTTCAGTATGGGGTGAGTAATCACTGTCCTGATATCTAGAAGCTCTTTTCGGTCATAAGACACAGTGGCAGAAACATTATGTACTAAATAAGTTACAAATAACGCGAAAAAACATACACAATAGAACAATTGGTTACGGGATCGTAAAACGGCAGCCAAAATGTCTTGTATGTTGCTGCATAAATGATGTAATCTGCCAGGGAGACCATGTATACTGTAGCTAAGAAAGTAATACTAAGTGCATGTTGTGTAGTAAGCTGTTAGTAGCCCATGTGCCTGACCCTAATAATTTTGCCTACTGTTCTGACTTGGTGGTGCACATGTAGCCTATAACCTGTTTTAGAGAAATGTAATCGTTGAATATTGTAAGAGCTTTCATTGTCTGCTTATATGTCCCCTTTATTTATCCTACGGTTCTGACTTGGTGTACAGGGATAACACTGTAAGAACGGCCCATGTTCTGAATTCTGTAGCTGTACATTTCAAAAGTGCTGAACAAATATTTATATTGACTATGTCTGTCCTAGCTTAATCAAAATTACGGATTGTCCCCTTATGCCATAGTTTGTACATCTCAAATGTCAGTAGAAACCACATTTGTTTAAGCAAGTCAGCCATATCAGCTATGTTTTTAAAAGGCAGTAAATAAGCCTGAATGAACTGTTTCGCTGCAAGAATAAGCTCCGCTGATAGCCAGGTCTAGCAGTGGTAAGGTGTTGGGACTCTGCTGTTGGGACAGCTTTATGTAGGTCCTAACAGCTTGTGGGCAGGGTTTTTCACCGTTATACTGCAATTAATGTATTGTTTAGTGTTGTGTTGTGTTGTGGCTTCGCCATAAAATGTGTTTGCACCACCAAGATTTACATGCTAAAATCACCACTGGTCTGTGGATATCCAGTCTGTCAGCTGGCGCCTGGCTGCTTGAACAGGATCAAATGATTAACTGCCTGGGCTGAGTTACTAGTGAGACACAAGGCAAGGGAATGGCTGGAATGGAATACTAGCTATACAATTCAGGTAAGCAGCAGAAGGCCCCCACTCACTATCTTTACTGGATCAGTGGTGTAAGTCAAAATACATTAAAGTACTACTTAAGTAGTTTTTTGTGGTATCTGTACTTTACTTTAATATTTATATTTTTGACAACTTTTACTTTTCCTTCACTACATTCCTAAAGAAAATAATGTACTTTTTATTCCATACATTTTCTCCTGACGTCCAAAAGTACTTGTTACATGATGAATGCTTAGCAGGACAGGAACATAGTCCAATTCACGCACTTATCAAGAGAACATAAATGCATTGTTTGTAAATTATGTCTGAGTGTTGGAGTGTACCCCTGACTATGCATAAATGTAAAAACTGCTTAATATAAGGAATTTTAAATGATTTATACTTTTACTTTTAATTTTGATACTTAAGTATATTTTAGCAATTACATTTACTTTTGATACTTAAGTATATTTAAAACCAAATACTTTTAGACTTTTACTCAAGTAATATTTTACTGGGTGACTTTCCCTTCTACTTGAGTAAATTTCTATTAAGGTGTCTATACTTTTACACAAGTATGACAATTGGGTACTTTTTCCAACACTGTACTGGATATGTTACAGCTAACCTCTCTGTGCCCCATCTCTTCTTAGAACAAACAGGCCAACGAGCTGAAGTGCAATGCTGAGTCTCTCGTTGGTTAGCAACTGACCCCCTTTCTTTATAAAGTTATAAGAAAGGATCTACTAGGAGGGAGAGGGTGTGGAGAGGGTGTTTTCATCATAGAGGCCGCCCCAATGCTTTTCTTCTTGGGAGAAAAGAGAGGGAATTAGGGATTGAGAGAAGGGGGAGGGAGGCCTTCAGTTGAACACTATGGCTGGTAATATATGCAGCCTTATTGTGGAGAGTCAATGCACCGTGCATTAATGGGGGGGGGGGGATACCTTCAGCCTTCCGTTTACCCCCTCAGAAAGACTCAGTGTCAACCAGACTCTCATGCAAGCTGCAACAGCGGCGCCCATCCCATCTATTACTTATTTATGTATTTTCATACCAGAGAGGACATCTTGAGACAAGGCCCAAGGACAACGGACTGGAAGACTCAATAATGGTGTGATAATAATGGTGTGAAGAACTTTTCTCTGATTACAGACTGTGGTTGAAGGCTCAGCAGAACTCACATGTGGATTTCCTCTACAGACAGTTGACACATAGCATGTCTGATACGTACGCCAATAGTGTCTGAACTCTGGAGATATTTCAAACTCACTTATCAAGCAGGAAGTAGAAGGAACAGGATCAAGAACCAAGACAGGTCATGAATTAAGGTGAAAAAATGACTATGCGACGTACATACGTACAGCAATACATTAGATTATCAAGTTGAAGATGAGGGCTTTCCTCATCTGATATACAGCAAGAAATTATAGTAACTATAGTAATTATAAGTAACAACTGCTTATGAAATGCAATGCTATTCAATGGTATTCTTTTAAATAATTTTAGGTTCATATTTCTATGGCTGAAATCCATGGTTACAAGCCAGCACATGGGACTAAAATTGTTTATCTAACACAATATTATATAATACATGTATGTACAACTTTGTTTTCTTTATTACTATGGCAATGATCATACACATTATTAGTTAACTTTGGGTGAGTTTGTAAATTCATTTAGGCTACTCCGGTTTCAGAGCACTCTCCTTTGAGTGTGCCAGAGCGCAGAATAACTGATGAATTTACTAACAAGCAACCCCCATTGAATATGACAGGTGTCAGTAAAGGTTGGCAAAAAAACTGAATTAAATTGTTGCTAGCAGCACAGTTACAGACACTAATGCTCTAGATTGATGAAAACAAGGCTTGTGATAGGACAAGCAGTAAAAGTGGTTGAGGTTAGAGACATGAAACTGATAGTCACTGTGGTGAGTATGGACAACAGAGAATGTGCTAGAAGGCTTCAGAGATTCCAGAACACTGTTCAGTTGGAGGTTTGACATTTGTTGTGGGGTATTTAGGAGACTTCACTGATCAATGCCCCATAAACATGGTGGATAAATGCAAAAGGGTTCATGGCCTATTTTGTTCTACTTGGAAAATCTCTGTCACCACAAACAAATTGTTTATGTGGCCACAAGGTTCAAGACACACATCCTCCTCAAAAATAAAGGAGGACCAAGGCACTCTTCATATAATTAATTAAAATGCCTTTATTTGTATGTTCAATGGAAACAAAGTTTCAAAACTCAGACGCGTTTCGGCTGCATGGCCTTCGTCAAAGATATGATAATACAATGTCCTCTTTTGAACATCTTTTTCCAATCAACCCTGATTTGAAGATTGAGTGGTTACAGAATTCATTGGACAACACCTAGTAAGCAATACTATACACATTAAAAGTGAAATACTGTAGATATGTTATCAAAAATGCACATCCTCCTGTTCTCACAACTAACACAACACTTTATTACTATGGCGATGATCATACATATTATTAGTTAACTTTGGGTGTGTTCGTAAATTCATTTTGGCTATGTATTCCAATTTCAGAGCACTCTCCTTTGAGTGTGCCAGAGTGCAGAATAACTGATTCATTTACAAACGCACAACACCCATTGAATATGACAGGTGTCAGTAAAGGTTGCCAAAAAACGTAATTAAATTGTTGCTAGCAGCACAGTTACAGTCACTAATGCACTAGATGGCATGAAAACAGCCTAACTAGCTCTGCTATGGGGAGTAAAATGGTCAGAGTGAGGTGTTCTCTCATTTGTGTCTGGAAGTAGCTAGCAAGCTTGGGTGCTTGACTGCCATTGTGAGATCAGAACACTCTGATCAACCCTACTCCTCAGCCAGTGTGCGCTCTGAACACTCTGATCAACCCTACTCCTCAGCCAGAGCGGCCAGTGTGCGCTCTGAACACTCTGACAACGCTTTGAATTTACAAATGTCCCAGAGCGCACTCTGACTCACTGGAGGCGATTTACAAACACACCCTTTAATTAGGGTTCTACATCAGATTAGTCAAGGAAACATCCCAGTGATGGGTACCACTCACAATCCAGTTCATCTAGTCATCAAGACATACTATGTCAGGTAAGCATCCTTATTTCAGTACAGTGTATTGTGACTCTCACCATGTCATTTCTGGTGAGCATGTACTTCAAAGTTAAATTAGGCTTCATTGTGCTAAACATTTTAACAATTTCCTACAGCATACACTAGCAAGATAAGCAGAGAGACAGATAGAATAAAATATGTTTTTGGGTATTGATGAAAACAAGGCACGTGATAGGACAAGTAGCAAAAGTGGTTGAGGTTAGAGACATGAAACTGATAGTCACTGTGGTGAGTATGCACAACAGTGAATGTGCTAGAAGGCTTCAGAGATTCCAGAACACTGTTCAGTTGGAGGTTTGACATTTGGTGTGGGGTATTTAGGAGACTTCACTGATCAATGCCCCATAAACATGGTGGATAAATGCAAAAGGGGTTCATGGCCTATTTTGCTCAATTTGGAAAATCTCTCTCACCACAAACAAATGTTTATGTGGCCACAAGGTTGAAGACACACATCCTCCTGTTCTCACAACTAACACAACACACACGGGCACATAACACACGTAACACACTGGTTTGCATTTTGTGTAAAGATACAATTATCAAAAACCTTGCAAGTCTACCGGTACCAACATACCTAAGACCAAAGTCTAATGTAAATAATGATATGTTTCAGGTGTAATGTCTTCTTCTCCCCACCCTATTCCCCAGGAAGTGATGATGTCACAGAGCAGGGGTCATGGTGGGTCAGGGGTTCGGATGAGGGAGCTGTATGTTCTGCTGTGTGTGGTACTGACTCTACCAGGCTGCAGAGGCTTCCTCCCCAACTTCTGGTCCCGTGTGTTAACCCTGTCCTTGGACTCCTACACACACCAATTCATCACAGAGCAGGGTGTCCTCAACGTCACTCTGGAGACACTGAGCATGGCCAACACACACCAGCACCGACACACACAGGAGCAGGTGAGGCTGTGGTGTGTATGTAAACACACACATAATCACATTGCAGTACTGTGTTCCACCTTAAGAGCGTTTAATCCAGCTCCAGGTAATTGAGGATGCATGGAAGGCTGTCTATAGACACAAACATGTCTATAGACACAACATGATGATGATAATACTAATGATGACTGCTGTCAGTATCACGACCAGTATTATTGTGTTATTGCTGCTTTTGGGAAATGTTGCTTTGGCTGCCTAGTGGTTAGAGCGTTGGACTAGTAACCGGAAGGTTGCAAGATCGAATCCCTGAGCTGACAAGGTAAAAATCTGTCGTTCTGCCCCTGCACAAGGCAGTTAACCCACTGTTTCTAGGCCGTCATTGAAAATAAGAATTTGTTCTTAACTGACTTGCCTAGTTAAATAAAGGTAATACAATACAGAATCAATTAAATAGATTTCTCAAAACAGAATAAAAAATATACATTGCTGTGAGCAGCAATGAACAGGGTTCACAGGATGACAGAAAGGACACAACATCAGTTGGATAACAAAGCAAGCACTCTATCATATAATAACTATATTCCTTCATGTACAAAATCTGGAGAGAATCTGACGTATGGTTCATTAGGAGCATTAGGGATACATATGCAAAGAATGAGTCGAAGAGTTTAATTCCAAAACCCTATATATCAATTTTAAGAAATGTTGGTAAATCAGCTTTTATTGTTTAAAGAAATGATGAAAGAGATTGGTGTTTTTCACTATCTAATCATGTTATGGGCTTGTTCAATAGAGTACCACATTATGAGTCATAATACCCATAAAATCTAGCGGTCAAACAGGAAAATTATTCCAATCGTTTTTTTCCACAATTTTTCCCATAGCGGATTTGAGAAACACTTAAAATAAGGTCTGTGTTTCGTGTAGGCTTACCCTGGCGTGATGTTTTGATAACCATGTAAATCTCTCTCAGACAACGTGACTTTTATTAATACTCAGATTCGAAAATGCTAATTAGCATCAAAGTAGATATCATGCAAGACTACAAATCCTTGCAAGCTCCTTTACGCCATCTGGTTTCATTTCAGAGATACAAATAACAATGTTTTTTTTGCAAAATGCTATATATCCACCTCACTCTCAGAGAAATAAGTAGTACTACTAGGTTTTACACAGTCAAGTAAGAAATAAACGTGCCTATTTTCCTCGAAAGTACTTAATGTTACGATTCCAAAACAATACAATATTACAGATAGCAAATTAATTATCTCACATCTTGGAAAAGATTTGTAATCTTGTGCTTCTTATTGATGAAAGGCATGCCAATGTTGGGTTTTTGAGCTAGTGCCCAATTGATTCCCATTCACTCCTTGAAGGAGAGTGCTCCTTGTCCCAGAATCGCCCAGATTGCACCGCGCGGCCCATTGATGTAGCATTGGCAACGTACACAATGGCCGTTAATACAATTCCAAGGAAGTTTCCAATCTCCTTTAAACTATCTCTGGCTCTGCTCAACTAATGAAGAGACATGAGAGAACAGTTAGCTGTTAACTACTTTTGGTCACTCAAAACTTCGTCAAGGTGCATAATAATGTTTTTGAAATAATCACTCCTATCTTATATTTGACGAGGTGTAAGCACTTCTGACACCCTGTTATGATGACCTTATGGTATGTTCAAGACAACTGGGAATTCAGAAAAAAACGAGGTCATATCATGACGTCTGTGATTTTAAGTTGGGGAGTCGGAGCTCTAGAAAGAGGCCGAGTTCCCGACTTGCAGACTTTGAATTCCGAGTTCAAGACGAATTTTCCCAGTCGGAGGTCGTTTTTTTTCTCTGAGTTCCCAGTTTGAACACACTGAAGTCAGAAGTTGGAGATTTCCGAGTTCTGAGTTCATAGTTGTTTTGAATGCTGCATTAGTCAGATATCACAGGAGGTTGGTGGCACCTTAATTGGGGAGGAAGGCCTTGTGGTAATGGCTGGAGTGGAATTAGTGGAATCCATAATGACGCTGTGAATCCATAATGACGATGATGATGATGAATAAACTCAGTTGCTGGATGATGAGAATGATGATGTTGACGGTCTCACAGGCAGGTCTGGGTCGGGGGTTCTGGCATGCAGTGGGGGAGGTGGTGCATTCCAATGCGGCCATGGACTTCCTGAGCTCCACACGGTCCGACCCAGTCTACCACTTTGACTCGGAGCGCGTGGAGGAATCTATGGCGATGCTACGGCAGTTCTGGGCCCAAACCCTGCTCTCTGCACGGGCCAAAGAGTACCAGGGGGCGAGACACAGTCTGGGACAGCTGCTACACTCATTGCAGGTACAATAGGCCAAACACACGGTACTCTGTAAGATAGCACATCATGTCAAATGTAAATATCACTCATCCAATAATATTTGGCGTTGTGGCAATTTGAATATGCAATGAGCCTTTTACATGAGAATGACAGGAGAGGTCCCCAGTGTCTGACCTGCAGGACGCTGATTGTCTGTCTCTGTGAACAGGATTTCTACAGCCATAGTAACTGGGTGGAGATGGGTCAGCACTCAATATACCTCCACCTGCTGCAGCCTGGGCAGCCAGCCTTCCCTGTAGCCACAGGTACAGTTAAAACACATCTTGGGTTAAATTAACGAGATCTGTGTTCATAGTTCTCTTTGTCTATCTGTCCTCCCCAGAGGACACACCTACCTGTATGGAGTGTCACAGCACTACCTGCAGAGACAACCTCCTGCCCAGACTGACCCAAAGTCAGCAGTACCCTCTACTGCTCACCACCGGGTACTTCAGCACCTACCCACCCAAACCACAAGGTACGGAGGCCTAGCTATTTTCATTCCTGTGTAGATTGAAGAACTAACATCTGAGCCAGATATATTGATTCGGTTATTTGTAATCTTAAAAAAAAAAAAAATGAAATACTTCAAACGTCTGCAAGCTTCAACATGAGTGTGGTTTCCATTTGAGAAAATCTCTGTCACACTTTATAATAACTTTATCTTTGATGAATAATCATTATAAATACTGTGTTTTTCAGGGAAGTGTAGTCACGGGGGTGTACTGGACAGCAGTCGTCACCAGGGGGCCAAGGGTGGCATCAATAAGGACAGCACCTCCCCCCTCTTCTCCCCCCATCACTACCTCCATGTGGAGGCTGCCCGCCTCGCTACCACGGCAACCATTACTGTGCTCAGAGACCTCCGAGACAGTGTGGGCAACATCAGCTTCCTTAGGTGGGGACTATGTAGCCTTCATTATGGTGTTAAATACACTTTTTAAAATAAAGTTTCATATGATTACATTTTAATTTGATCTATAGACAATCCATTTGTGCTGATATTCTAAACATGGTAAACATGGTACACAGAACTTATCATATAATGTGTTGTAACTACTCGTGCCACTGTGTTTCCTGTTCTTGGCTCTACTATCTTGAGGGCAGACTGTTTCCTTCTGTTGGCTGTTCTATCCTGAGGGCAGACTGCTTCCTTCTGTTGGCTGTTCTATCCTGAGGGCAGACTGTTTCCTTCTGTTGGCTGTTCTATCCTGAGGGCAGACTGTTTCCTTCTGTTGGCTGTACTATCCTGAGGGCAGACTGTTTCCTTCTGTTGTCTGTACTTTCCTGAGGGCAGACTGTTTCCTTCTGTTGGCTGTACTATCCTGAGGGCAGACTGTTTCCTTCTGTTGGCTGTACTATCCTGAGTGCAGACTGTTTCCTTCTGTTGTCTGTACTTTCCTGAGTGCAGACTGTTTCCTTCTGTTGGCTGTTCTATCCTGAGTGCAGACTGTTTCCTTCTGTTGGCTGTACTATCCTGAGGGCAGACTGTTTCCTTCTGTTGGCTATACTATTCTGAGGGCAGACTGTTTCCTTCTGTTGGCTGTACTATCCTGAGGGCAGATTGTTTCCTTCTGTTGGCTGTACTATCCTGAGGGCAGACTCTTCAGTGTGAAGCAGCCTCCCGCGCTGGTGTTTGTCATGGACACCACAGGCAGCATGTTTGAGGAGATCACCGCAGCCCGCCTCCGTGCCCACTCTATCATCCAGGCCCGTGCCAACACTCCCGAGCAGCCTGGCACCTTCCTGCTGGTGCCCTTCCATGACCCAGGTGAGGGGAGGGAGAGGGCATGTTTTGTTACCCTTCCCCAGATCTGTGCCTCAACACAATCCTGTCTCTGAGCTCTACAGAACAATTCCTTCAACCTCATGGCTTGGTTTTTGCTCTGACATGCACTGTCAACTGTGGGACCTTATATAGACAGGTGTGTGCCTTTCCAAATCATGTTCAATCAATTGAATTTACCACAGGTGGACTCCAATCAAGTTGTAGAAACATCTCAAGGATGATCAATGGAAACAGGATGCACCTGAGCTCAATTTTGAGTTTAATAGCAAAGGGTCTGAATTCTTATGTAAATAAGTTATTTCAGTTTTTTATTTTTAATACATTTGCACAAACTAAAACCTGTTTTCGCTTTATCATTATGGTGTATTGTGTGTAGATTGATGAGGATTATTTTTTTTAAATACATTTTAGAATAAGGCTGTAATGTAATTTTTTTTTTAAAGTCAAGGGGTCTGAGTACTTTCCGAATGCACTGTATATATAATTATATTGCGGTGCTACCAGTGTAACTGACGCAGTGTGTATGGTGCTGAAGTGAGTATGTTCCCTGTGTTCTCTGTGCTCCAGGGGTGGGGCCGGTGTATGAGACAGAGAAACCGGAGGAGTTCATGAGCTATATGGAGAACCTGATGGCTCTGGGTGGAGGAGATGAACCTGAGATGTGTCTTTCTGCCATACAGGTAACACAGAGAGTAGCTACAGCTGATTTGACATCAAATTATTATGTTTTAATAACAGCATAGGATAACATACAGTAAACAGAACATAAACTGTACATAGCAACAGCCAAATCATCATTTTCAGAGGATTTCATTTTTATATTTTAGCAGTTTTTTACCCTCTCTTTGTTGATAGTCTTATGTACATTCATGTACCTGTGTGTTACAGCTTGCCCTCACTCATAGCCCACCCCTGTCAGAGATTTTTGTATTCACTGATGCCTCCCCTAAAGATGCTCACCTGTACAATGCTGTGAGGGCTCTTATACTGGAGAAACAATGCAAGGTAACACTTTTTGTTTGTGTGATCAAAATGATAATTTATAACAAAGGATCCCAGATAAACAATCCAATCCCTTCTGGCTCCACCAGGTGACCTTCCTCCTGACTGAAGACCCCAGTCACAAGATGAAGGGCAGCGGGAAGAAGAGGAGGAGGAGGAGGAGGGAGACTCTGTCCCCTGACCGTTTCGCTCTCTACTCCTCCTTGTCCTCTGTTTCCGGGGGACTGACTGTCTTCACCACTAACTCAGACATCCACCGTGTCTCTGCCATAGTTGAGGACAACACAGCTGCAGATAAGGTACTGCAACAAGGCAAAATACTCACTGTGGTAGAGTACAATCATTATCTACAGAGGTGCACCTGCCCATACTGATCCACTATTTGTCTGAAATTAATAGGTTTTATTACTATATGATACAATGCTAAATAAAATAGTTTCTTAGAATGGTACTTTTCTGCTTATTCTTTTCAGGCAGGAGACCTGTCATTGGTATTATCCCTAGATGAGTTGCCTCCCACATGTTGCCCTAGGTCTGGGATTTTGTAGACTACAATACGTCATTTGGGAAACACTGCCCTCGCGCCAAAGCCTTCTGTCTCCCTCTGTAGGTGACTCTGCTACATGCAGAGAGTGATAGTGACTCCAACTTATCCCACTCCTTCAGTGTGGACAATGCAGTGAAGTGCGTGACCCTTCACCTCATTGGAGACCTCAGACAATGTGTCCTCAGCAGCCCAACTGGTACGACTACACATTACACACACTGACGTGTAGATACACACATGGACGACAGCCTTTTCTGTATGACATCTTCCTTCTCTCATTGTCTCCCTCCGCCCCTCCCAGATCGTACTCAGTCTCTGTTGAATCAGCAGGGTCCCCTGGCAGAGTGTGAGCAGTTTCAGGGTCTGTACAGGATCAGCCTGCTGTCCCCTATTGAGCCAGGCCAGTGGCACCTCAACACCATTGCTGATGGTCATGTCACCTTTAATGCCATAGGTACCCCGTCTGTCACTACACTACACACAGTACCTGTTCCCACAGGGTAATCATGAGCAAAACTCTAGTAGGCCAACTGATAACAGAGCAATACCTGTCTCCCAAGCTGACAGCAATGTGGACTTCCTGTATTACTTTGCTGTGGAGGCCAATGGAACGCATCCAGGCCTGGCTAGAGTGGAGGGGAGTCCAATCGCAGGTGAGGGGGGTGTGGTTTTTGGCTAGAATACAGTATCTATTTATTTATCCTTCATTTGTCTAGCCTATACACTTCATGACTGAATAATCATGATCACATCTATTCATCCATTTGGTGTTTCATGTCCGTTCAGGTGTCCCAACCTTTCTAGTGCTGGCTGTCACAGGTCTATTGCCCAATGAGGAGGCCTCTTTCAGTCACGTGACCCTGCTGGGAGCCAATGGGGAGAGCCTCCAGAAAGTGTGGCTAAACTCGTCCTCTTCATCTGCGTCCTCTGGAGAGGAGCTGGTTGGCTGGATGGCCTCTGTTCCCAGGGTGCCGTTCTGTGTCCGTCTATCCGGCAGAGACGGGCGAGGGAACCGCCTGGAACGCGTCTCCACGGAGATGATCCAGCACACACACATTAAGATACAGGTAGAACAACAACAGCAACTATCAGCCAACTGATACTGTACAGCCCAACATCTGGACATCATGGACAATAAGGCCGAGCACAATGCTGCACTGTGCATAACAGAACACACCACAAAAATCAGTTGTCAAGCAGAACATTACAAATAACAAGACAGTCTAGCACAACACAGCCATGAACACAATAGAAGAAAGAGTAAGACATTATGCACCTTCTCTCCCTCCCTCCCTCCCCCCCTCCCTCCCTCCCTCCCTCCCTCCCTCCCTCCCTCCCTCCCTCCCTCCCTCAGGTCCTGTCTATCCCACGTCTGGTTCCTGGCCACAGTACGACAGTATTTTTTGATGTTCAGAACCACGGCCCCGCCCGAAACCTCACCCTGACCGCTGACGATGACCGGGGATATCTCTCTCAGAGAGGACCACACAGGTAGACAGGGCAAAACAGACCAACAATGTCAAACTGTCACAAAATGGCAAATTATTATAATAATGAATCATTTATTACACTTTTATAGCACTTTGCATTACAGACAGAATCACAAAGCTTTTGTTAAGCAAAATAAACAACAATTAATTAAAAAATATATACTGTATAGCAGATAGTCATCACTGCTCCCTACTCTATGTTATTTCTCATTCTAAAATGTTATTCTCTCAGGCTCTCTGTGGGGGAGAGAGGGTCAGCGAGGGGGAAGGTGGAGCTCCAAACTCCTAAGGGGGCTGAGGCAGGAGGGGCTGTCACTATGACCCTGACAGTGCGAGTGCTGGACTCCCTGGACTCCAACTACGCAGTGTTGCACCTGACTGTGGTTCCTCCGGTGAGACCCATACACTGAGACAACCGAGCTTCTACTATGAGTACAATACATACTGTAACGGTCGTCTTGTGGTGATTGAGCGGACCAAGGCGCAGCGGGTTGTGAATACATAATTTATTTATTTACAAACAGACGAAACACGAAGAACACTTGAAATGATTACAAAATAACAAAACGAACGTAGACAGACCTGAACTTGAGAACTTACATATACACGAAGAACGCACGAACAGGAACAGACTACATACACGAACGACAAAACGAAACAGTCCCGTGTGGTAGACATACAGACACGGAAGACAACCACCCACAAACAAACAGTGAAACCAGCCTACCTTAATATGGTTCTCAATCAGAGGAAACGTCAAACACCTGCCTCTAATTGAGAACCATATCAGGCAACACATTAAACCCAACATAGAAACACAACACATAGAATGCCCACCCCAACTCACGCCCTGACCAACTAAAGGCATACAAAACAACAGAAAACAGGTCAGGAACGTGACAGAACCCCCCCCTCAAGGTGCGAACTCCGGGCGCACCCCTAAAACTCAAGGGGAGGGTCTGGGTGGGCATCTGTCCGCGGGTGGCGGCTCCGGCGCAGGACGAGGACACCACTCCACCATTGTCTTTGTCCCCCTCCTTAGCGTCCTCCGAGTGGCGATCCTCGCCCCCGACCCTGGTCTAGGAACCTTAACACCGGTCCCCCCTAGATAACTCAGGACAGAGAGGTAGCTCAGGACAGAGAGGTAGCTCAGGACAGAGAGGTAGCTCAGGACAGAGAGGTAGCTCAGGACAGAGGGGCAACTCTGGACTACTGGCAGCTCCGGACTGGGTGGCAGCTCCGGACTGGGTGGCAGCTCCGGACTGGGTGGCAGCTCCGGACTGGGTGGCAGCTCCTGACTGAGTGGCAGCTCATGACTGAGTGGCAGCTCATGACTGAGTGGCAGCTCATGACTGTAAGGCAGCTCATGACTGTAGGGCAGCTCATGACTGTAGGGCAGCTCATGACTGTAGGGCAGCTCATGACTGTAGGGCAGCTCATGACTGGAAGGCAGCTCATGACTGGAGGGCAGCTCATGACTGGAGGGCAGCTCATGACTGGAGGGCAGCTCATGACTGGAGGGCAGCTCATGACTGGAAGGCAGCTCATGACTGGAGGGCAGCTCATGACTGGAGGGCAGCTCAGGCTGGTCATGGCTGGCTGACGGCTCTGGCTGGTCATGGCTGGCTGACGGCTCTGGCTGATCCTGTCTGGCGGAAGGCTCTCGCTGATCCTGTCTGGCGGAAGGCTCTGGCTGATCCTGTCTGGCGGAAGGCTCTGGCTGATCCTGTCTGGCGGAAGGCTCTGGCTGATCCTGTCTGGCGGAAGGCTCTGGCTGATCCTGTTTGGCGGAAGGCTCTGGCTGATCCTGTTTGGCGGAAGGCTCTGGCTGATCCTGTCTGGCGGAAGGCTCTGGCTGATCCTGTCTGGCGGAAGGCTCTGGCTGATCCTGTCTGGCGGACGGCTCTAGCGGCTCCTGTCTGGCGGACGGCTCTAGCGGCTCCTGTCTGGCGGACGGCTCTAGCGGCTCCTGTCTGGCGGACGGCTCTAGCGGCTCCTGTCTGGCGGACGGCTCTAGCGGCTCATGGCAGACGGGCGGCTTTGCAGGCTCAGTACAGACGGGCGGCTTTGAAGGCTCAGTACAGACGGGCCGTTCATGCGGCGCTTGGCAGACGGACAGTTCATGCGCCGTTGGGCAGACGGGCAGTTCAGACGGCGTTGGGCAGACGGGCAGTTCAGACGGCGTTGGGCAGACGGGCAGTTCAGACGGCGTTGGGCAGACGGGCAGTTCAGGCGCCGCTGGGCAGACGGGCAGTTCAGGCGCCGCTGGGCAGACGGCAGACTCTGGCCGGCTGAGACGCACTGTAGGCCTGGTGCGTGGTGCCGGAACTGGAGGTACCGGGCTAAGGACACGCACCTTCAGGCTAGTGCGGGGAGCAGCAACAGGACGCACAGGACTCTGGAGACGCACAGGAGGCTTGGTGCGTGGTGCCGGTACTGGAGGTACTGGGCTGGAGACACGCACCACAGGGAGAGTGCATGGAGGAGGAACAGGGCTCTGGAGACGCACAGGAGGCTTGGTGCGTGGTGCCAGCACTGGTGGTACTGGGCTGGGGACACGTATCTCAGGGCTAGTGCGGGGAGCAGTAACAGGACGCACAGGACTCTGGAGACGCACAGGAGGCTTGGTACGTGGTGTAGGCACTGTCTTAACCAGACGGCTAGCGCGCACCTCAGGACGAGTATGGAGAGCTGTTCCCGGTGACATCAACTCACCAACACGTTCAGTCGGACGGATGCCGTGCCTCATGCACCAAACCAGTACATCCCTCATAACTCTCTCCTCCAATTTCCCCATTAACTCCTTCACTGTCTCTGCGTCACTCACCTCCAATTCCGCCCTCACCGGCTCCTTACGGTAAGCAGGAGGAGTTGGCTCACGTCTCCTGACTGACCCAACTACACTCCCCGAGAGCCCCCCCCCCAAGAAATGTTTGGGTTTGACTCACGGGCTTCCAGCCTTGTTTCCGTGCTGCCTCCTCATATCGCCGCCTCTCCGCTTTCGCTGCCTCCAGCTCCGCTTTGGGGCGGCGACACTCCTCTGGTTCTGCCCAGGGTCCTTCTCCGTCTAGGATTTCCTCCCATGTCCATTCCTCCTTGTACACCTGCTGCTGTCGCTGCTGCCCGTTAACCCGCTGCTTGATCCTTCGTTGGTGGGTGGTTCTGTAACGGTCGTCTTGTGGTGATTGAGCGGATCAAGGCGCGCAGCGGGTTGTGAATACATAATGAATTTATTTACAAACAGACGAAACACGAAGAACACTTGAAATGATTACAAAATAACAAAACGAACGTAGACAGACCTGAACTTGAGAACTTACATATACACGAAGAACGCACGAACAGGAACAGACTACATACACGAACGACAAAACGAAACAGTCCCGTGTGGTAGACATACAGACACGGAAGACAACCACCCACAAACAAACAGTGAAACCAGCCTACCTTAATATGGTTCTCAATCAGAGGAAACGTCAAACACCTGCCTCTAATTGAGAACCATATCAGGCAACACATTAAACCCAACATAGAAACACAACACATAGAATGCCCACCCCAACTCACGCCCTGACCAACTAAACACATACAAAACAACAGAAAACAGGTCAGGAACGTGACACATACATACTGTAGAAACAAGGCCTTTGAATCTCAGCTTTGGAGATCAGAGGCTCACTGGAATCCAGCATTCAAAATACATAGGGAAATGTCTATTTAATATACACATACTAATCACCTTGCCCACCCCTCTTTATGTCATGATTTCCTATGTGGTAACCCTGATATCACATCCTGTCCCCTTCTCCCCCAGGATCCTGACATGTCTCCCCCGTCATGTTCCATCATGCGAGTAGAACACACCTGCCCAGGCCCGACTCAGTGCACAGGAGCCAGATGGACTGTCTCTCTGGCTGTGACAGACAGGGGGCGCTCTGGCCTGGCTTCCCTCCAGCTCTCCCAGGGTCAGGGCATTCTCACCCTGCTCCACAGCCCCACAGACCCCCCAGGGGACAGCCTGGAGGAGAACCAGCCCACCCCCAAGCACAAACCCCAGAACCAGAGAGACAGGGAGAGGACAAGCCCAGCACACGGGGAGAATAGCTATGCTGAACTGGATCCCAGGCTGGTACATGGTAACCCTCCTCTGAACGTGGCCCAGTGGACAGGTGGATTGCCCAAGCCTCTGTGGGTGAGGTACACCTCCCCCTGCTGCTCCCCCCAGGCGGAGCTCCTGGTGTGGGACGGGGCCGGCAATGTGAGGCGCTGCCACCTGACCTCCAGCCAGCAGAGGGGTATACGGGAGAGGAGTGGAGTGTCAAACAGGGCTGGAGAGATGCCGCTGCAAAGTTGCTTCCTGTTGTTTTCATTGTTGAGTTTGATTTGGACTGTTCCACTGTAGGTTGATGTGGGATCATTTCTCTATGTCAAATAACCTTAAAGATGTTTTGTAACCAAAAGGCTTCTGTTTTTATGGGCCACTAGAAGCACACTTTAGACTTCAGTTCCTCACTTGAACCCTTCACTGGAAAGCAGACAATGATGAATTAAGTTATTTTTTAAATAGTACTTTATTGATATTGTGTCACGCCCTGGCCTAACCAAAATAGAGAATAAAAGCCTCTCTATGGCCAGGGCCTCTCCCTTTTAGAGTCAGGTTTTGCGGCCGGAGTCCGCACCTTTGGGGGGGGGTACTGTCACGCCCTGGCCATAGAGAGGCTTTTATTATCTATTTTGGTTAGGCCAGGGTGTGACAAGGGTGGGCATTCTAGTATCTTTATTTCTATGATTTCTATTTCTTTGTGTTTGGCCGGGTGTGGTTCTCAATCAGAGGAAGTTGTCTTTCGTTGTCTCTGATTGAGAATCATACTTAGGTAGCCTTTTTCCCACCTAGGTTTGTGGGTAGTTGTTTTCTGTTTAGTTTAGTTACCTTACAGAACTGTTCGTTTGTCTCTTTGTTATTTTTGTTCGAGTGTTCTAATTTATTAAAATATTATGAACACGTACCACGCTGCGCTTTGGTCCACTCCTTCTTCATCAGACGAGGGTTACACATTGTGTCATACAAACCCTTATCCTTGTTGTCATTTGTTTTTGTTAATATTTCTTTCCCTTTTTCTCCCCAATTGGTAGTTACAGTCTTGTCCCATCGCTGACTCCCGAACTGTTATGCTGGTGAATGAGGACCCAAAAGCGACGTAATAGAAACAGAGTCTTTATTCCAGTCTTAAACAAACAATGATTCTCCTGGATATATCAAAGGTAAATCCAAAACAGGAAACTGAAATCCTCTCGTCAGTAGAGAGGAACGACTGGAGACGCGACCACAGACTGCAGGTCGCTTCAGGAAGGCACAGGCCGTAGCTGACATAGACACCTGCTCACACGCAGCATCTGAAGAAGGCAAAAACACGACAGGGCGGAACAAGGACACAGAACAGCAAACATCAAACAAGAATCCGACAAGGACAGAAGCGGAAAACAGAGGGAGAAATAGGGACTCTAATCAGAGGGCAAAATAGGGGACAGGTGTGAAAGAGTAAATGAGGTCGTTAGGAGAATGAGAAACAGCTGGGAGCAGGAACGGAACGATAGAGAGAGAGAGCGGGAGAGGGAGAGAGGGAGGAGGAGAGAGAGGGATAGAAAGAGGGAAAGAACCTAATAAGACCAGCAGAGGGAAGCACAGGGACAAGACATGATGATCAAAGACAAAACATGACAGTACCCCCCCACTCACCGAGCGCCTCCTGGCGCACTCGAGGAGGAACCCTGGCGGCAACGAAGGAAATCATCAATCAACGAACGGTCCAGCACGTCCCGAGATGGAACCCAACTCCTCTCCTCAGGACCGTAACCCTCCCAATCCACTAAGTACTGGTGACCACGTCCCCGAGAACGCATGTCCATGATCTTCCGTACCTTGTAAATAGGTGCGCCCTCGACAAGGACGGGGGGGGGGGGGGGGGAAGACGAACGGGGGCGCGAAGAAAAGGCTTGACACAAGAGACATGGAAGACAGGGTGGACGCGACGAAGATGTCGCGGAAGAAGCAGTCGCACAGCGACAGGATTGACGACCTGAGAGACACGGAACGGACCAATGAACCGCGGAGTCAACTTGCGAGAAGCTGTCGTAAGGGGAAGGTTACGAGTGGAAAGCCACACTCTCTGACCGCGACAATACCTAGGACTCTTAATCCTACGTTTATTGGCGGCTCTCACAGTCTGCGCCCTGTAACGGCAAAGTGCAGACCTGACCCTCCTCCAGGTGCGCTCACAACGTTGGACAAAAGCCTGAGCGGAGGGAACGCTGGACTCGGCGAGCTGGGACGAGAACAGAGGAGGCTGGTACCCAAGACTACTCTGAAACGGAGATAGCCCGGTAGCAGACGAAGGAAGCGAGTTGTGAGCGTACTCAGCCCAGGGGAGCTGTTCTGCCCAAGACGCAGGGTTTCGAAACGAAAGGCTGCGTAATATGCGACCAATCGACTGATTGGCCCTTTCTGCTTGACCGTTAGACTGGGGATGAAACCCGGAAGAGAGACTGACGGAAGCACCAATCAAACGACAGAACTCCCTCCAAAACTGTGACGTGAATTGCGGGCCTCTGTCTGAAACGGCGTCTAACGGGAGGCCATGAATTCTGAACACATTCTCAATGATGATTTGTGCCGTCTCCTTAGCGGAAGGAAGCTTAGCGAGGGGAATGAAATGTGCCGCCTTAGAGAACCTATCGATAACCGTAAGAATCACAGTCTTCCCCGCAGACGAAGGCAGACCGGTAATAAAGTCTAAGGCGATGTGAGACCATGGTCGAGAAGGAATGGGAAGCGGTCTGAGACGACCGGCAGGAGGAGAGTTACCTGACTTAGTCTGCGCGCAGTCCGAACAAGCAGCCACGAAACGGCGCGTGTCCCGCTCCTGAGTAGGCCACCAAAACCGCTGGCGAATAGAAGCAAGCGTACCCCGAACGCCGGGGTGGCCAGCTAACTTGGCAGAATGAGCCCACTGAAGAACAGCCAGACGAGTAGAGACAGGAACGAACAGAAGGTTACTAGGACAAGCGCGCGGCGACGCAGTGTGAGTGAGTGCTTGCTTTACCTGTCTCTCAATTCCCCAGACAGTCAACCCGACAACACGCCCTTCAGGGAGAATCCCCTCGGGGTCGGTAGAAGCCACAGAAGAACTAAAGAGACGGGATAAGGCATCAGGCTTGGTGTTCTTATTTCCCGGGCGATAGGAAATCACGAACTCGAAACGAGCGAAAAACAACGCCCAACGAGCTTGACGTGCATTAAGTCGTTTGGCAGAACGGATGTACTCAAGGTTCTTATGGTCAGTCCAAACGACAAAAGGGACGGTCGCCCCCTCCAACCACTGTCGCCATTCGCCTATGGCTAAGCGGATGGCGAGCAGTTCGCGGTTACCCACATCATAGTTGCGTTCCGATGGCGACAGGCGATGAGAAAAGTAAGCGCAAGGATGGACCTTATCGTCAGACTGGAAGCGCTGGGACAGAATGGCTCCCACGCCCACCTCTGAAGCGTCAACCTCGACAATGAATTGTTTAGTGACGTCAGGAGTAACAAGGATAGGGGCGGATGTAAAACGCTTCTTGAGGAGATCAAAAGCTCCCTGGGCGGAACCGGACCACTTAAAGCAAGTCTTGACAGAAGTCAGAGCTGTGAGAGGGGCAGCCACTTGACCGAAATTACGAATGAAACGCCGATAGAAATTAGCGAAACCGAGAAAGCGCTGTAACTCGACACGTGACTTAGGAACGGGCCAATCGCTGACAGCCTGGACCTTAGCGGGATCCATCTGAATGCCTTCAGCGGAAATAACAGAACCGAGAAATGTGACAGAGGAGACATGAAAGGCGCACTTCTCAGCCTTCACGTAGAGACAATTCTCTAAAAGGCGCTGGAGTACACGTCGAACGTGCTGAACATGAATCTCGAGTGACGGTGAAAAAATCAGGATATCGTCAAGGTAAACGAAAACAAAGATGTTCAGCATGTCTCTCAGTACATCATTAACTAATGCCTGAAAGACAGCTGGAGCATTAGCGAGACCGAACGGCAGAACCCGGTATTCAAAATGCCCTAACGGAGTGTTAAACGCCGTTTTCCACTCGTCCCCCTCTCTGATGCGTACGAGATGGTAAGCGTTACGAAGGTCCAACTTAGTAAAGAACCTGGCTCCCTGCAGAATCTCGAAGGCTGACGACATAAGGGGAAGCGGATAACGATTCTTAACCGTTATGTCATTCAGCCCTCGATAATCCACGCAGGGGCGCAGAGTACCGTCCTTCTTCTTAACAAAGAAAAACCCCGCTCCGGCGGAAGAAGGCACCACGGTACCGGCGTCGAGAGAAACAGACAGATAATCCTCGAGAGCCTTACGTTCGGGAGCCGACAGAGAGTATAGTCTACCCCGAGGGGGAGTGGTCCCCGGAAGGAGATCAATACAACAATCATACGACCGGTGAGGAGGAAGAGAGTTGGCTCTGGACCGACTGAAGACCGTGCGTAGATCATGATATTCCTCCGGCACTCCTGTCAAATCACCAGGTTCCTCCTGAGTAGAGGGGACAGAAGAAACAGGAGGGATAGCAGACATTAAACACTTCACATGACAAGAAACGTTCCAGGATAGGATAGAATTACTAGACCAATTAATAGAAGGATTATGACATACTAGCCAGGGATGACCCAAAACAACAGGTGTAAAAGGTGAACGAAAAATCAAAAAGGAAATGGTCTCACTGTGGTTACCAGATACTGTGAGGGTTAAAGGTAGTGTCTCACATCTGATACTGGGGAGAGGACTACCATCTAAGGCGAACATGGGCGTGGGCTTCCCTAACTGTCTGAGAGGAATCTCATGTTTCCGAGCCCATGCTTCGTCCATAAAACAACCCTCAGCCCCAGAGTCTATCAAGGCACTGCAGGAAGCAGCCGAACCGGTCCAGCGTAGATGGACCGACAAGGTAGTACAGGATCTTGATGGAGAGACCTGAGTAGTAGCGCTCACCAGTAGCCCTCCGCTTACTGATGAGCTCTGGCCTTTTACTGGACATGACATGACAAAATGTCCAGCAGAACCGCAATAGAGGCAAAGGCGGTTGGTGATTCTCCGTTCCCTCTCCTTAGTCGAGATGCGAATACCTCCCAGCTGCATGGGCTCAGTCTCTGAGCCGATGGGAGGAGATGGTTGAGATGCGGAGAGGGGAAACACCGTTAACGCGAGCTCTCTTCCACGAGCTCGGTGACGAAGATCTACCCGTCGTTCTATGCGGATGGCGAGTGCAATCAAAGAGTCCACGCTGGAAGGAACCTCCCGGGAGAGAATCTCATCCTTAACCTCAGCGTGGAGTCCCTCCAGAAAACGAGCGAGCAACGCCGGCTCGTTCCAGTCACTGGATGCAGCAAGAGTGCGAAACTCTATAGAGTAATCCGTTATGGATCGATCACCTTGACATAGGGAAGCCAGGGCCCTGGAAGCCTCCTTCCCAAAAACTGAACGATCAAAAACCCGTATCATCTCCTCCTTAAAGTTCTGATAAACGTTAGAACACTCAGCCCTTGCCTCCCAGATAGCTGTGCCCCACTCCCGAGCCCGACCAGTAAGGAGTGATATGACGTAAGCGATCCGAGCTCTCTCTCCTGAGTATGTGTTGGGCTGGAGAGAGAACACAATATCACACTGGGTGAGAAAGGAGCGACACTCAGTGGGCTGCCCAGAGTAACATGGTGGGTTATTAACCCTAGGTTCCGGAGACTCGGAAGACCAGGAAGTAGCTGGTGGCACGAGACGAAGACTCTGAAACTGTCCTGAGAGATCGGAGACATGAGCGGCCAGGGTCTCAACGGCATGACGAGCAGCAGACAATTCCTGCTCGTGTCTGCCGAGCATTGCTCCCTGGATCTCGACGGCAGTGTTGCGAGAATCCGTAGTCGCTGGGTCCATTCTTGGTCGGATTCTTCTGTTATGCTGGTGAATGAGGACCCAAAAGCGACGTAATAGAAACAGAGTCTTTATTCCAGTCTTAAACAAACAATGATTCTCCTGGATATATCAAAGGTAAATCCAAAACAGGAAACTGAAATCCTCTCGTCAGTAGAGAGGAACGACTGGAGACGCGACCACAGACTGCAGGTCGCTTCAGGAAGGCACAGGCCGTAGCTGACATAGACACCTGCTCACACGCAGCATCTGAAGAAGGCAAAAACACGACAGGGCGGAACAAGGACACAGAACAGCAAACATAAAACAAGAATCCGACAAGGACAGAAGCGGAAAACAGAGGGAGAAATAGGGACTCTAATCAGAGGGCAAAATAGGGGACAGGTGTGAAAGAGTAAATGAGGTCGTTAGGAGAATGAGAAACAGCTGGGAGCAGGAACGGAACGATAGAGAGAGAGAGCGGGAGAGGGAGAGAGGGAGGAGGAGAGAGAGGGATAGAAAGAGGGAAAGAACCTAATAAGACCAGCAGAGGGAAGCACAGGGACAAGACATGATGATCAAAGACAAAACATGACACGAACAGACTGTTTACACCACTACAAGGTGTTAGAGACAAATAAATGCCGTGTCCTTTTTACCTTTATTTAACTAGGCAAGTCAGTTAAGAAAACATTCTTATTTACAATGACGGCCTACCCTGGCCAAACCCTAACCCAGACGACGCTGGGCCAATTGTGCCCTGCCCTATGGTACTCCCAATCACGGCCGGTTGTGATACAGCCTGGAATCAAATCAGGGTCTGTAGTGACGCATCTAACACTGAGATGCAGTGCCTTAGACCGCTGCACCAGACTTGAATTACCCGTGAATGTAGTTCACCCAGTCCGAACCATTCACGTGGTGTTCAAATCAAATCACCTGTGTGCACCTACATTGTAAACTTTCATTCAAAGGCTAGGTTGTAGCAACCTCATGATGGGTATAGGGAAACGTTTAGTATCATGCAGTAGTTTAAACCTTTCAATGTTAAATTGAACTGGGTGAATGGAATTTGAATGACAGTCATCCAATATGCTGTGATAGAAATAAGGCCATGCTCATCTTAAACGGCATCGACTGCCACTGGTCAACATGTGTTTGTTTTTTACTTGCACTCACGCACACACGCATGGGCACACACCACACACATAAATCAGTACCATGGACAGTCACGTCATATTTAGATTACATTGATTAGACTAAATCGTTTTTGGTATATTTTAGTTGTCACTGTATTCGACTAAGCATACTGTAGGTGATTAGATGATGTTGAAATGGTGCTGGAATAGTGGAGGCAGCGGCTGTTTTCTTTGCGACTTGCTGTAACTCATGGTTGTAAGTCATAGTTGTTTAGTAGTCCGAAAGTTTCGGAAACATTAACTTGCTTGACCATGCTGTTGGTCATGTAACTGTTTGTTACATGCAATATGTTTTGTGGACTTCACCGGACAGATGTTGCTCTCCGGTTTTGTAATGAAAGAAATGTGTGGTTCAATTTATTGCCACTGTGTCTTCGTATTGTCTCGGCCATAGGCCTATATATCACAATGGCAAGGCATATGAACAGGTTATAGAGCAAACAATGCAATTATCACAACACATAGGTTGTTCTGTGTCTTTTTCCTGGCTTGGCTTCCCTGGCGATTTTACCCAGGCACAGCTACTGTTTAACAGTCACACAAAACTATTCACTTTTCCAGCCCTGGAACAGATCGATAAATCCTCCTCCATGGAGCTACTTCCTGATGTTAACCACTCCTTCAATGATATGCTGAAACATTGATTTGTGGTTTCAAGTGTATATTGCAGCTAATGTAACCGTAAAATAACAATTAACAGGATTTGTTTTTACAACATCAACCACAACAACAAAAGCAGAAAGTCTACCATTTGTAAATGACTAGGTTTTTAAAGATGTCACGCCCTGACCTTAGAGAGCTGTTTTATTTCTCTATTTGGTTAGGTCAGGGTGTGATGTGGGGTGGTCATTCTATGTTTTGTTTTCTAGGTTTCTGTATTTCTATGTTTTGGCCGGGTATGGTTCTCAATCAGGGACAGCTGTCTATCGTTGTCTCTGATTGAGAATCATACTTAGGCAGCCTTTTTTCCCACCTAACGTGTGGGTAATTATTATTTTTCCGTGTGTGTTTGTGTGCACCTCAGTTGCGTCACGTTCTTTGCTGTTTACCTGTTTGTTTTCTTGGTTAAGTTTTTCACTCCGATTAAAAGATGTGGAACGACATGCACGCTGCGCCTTGGTTGTTTTATGACAGGGAGTTTGAGGATAGCGAGCGTGACAATAGAGCACAAATTCATACAGATTTTTCTTTGGTGTTCAGAAATGTTTACAACATGTATACAGATCAACTACTTCGTTAACTGAAATACAAAGCCCTTATCGCTCAGAATATGAACTAGCACTTGGAAGACCAGAAATAAACACTATTAGATAATACTTGGCAAGTGCAGTATAGAACGGTAAATGATATGCACCTCATCTCTCTCCATTTCTGAAAATTACTTTTTAATTAATCATTGGTCCTCAAATCAAATGTATTTATATAGCCCTTCTTACATCAGCTGATATCTCAAAGTGCTGTACAGAAACCCAGCCTAAAACCCCAAACAGCAAGCAATGCAGGTGTAGAAGCACGGTGGCTAGGAAAAACTCCCTAGAGAGGCCTAAACCTAGGAAGAAACCTAGAGGGGAACCAGGCTATGAGGAGTGGCCAGTCCTCTTCTGGCTGTGCCAGGTGGAGATTATAACAGAACATGGCCAAGATGTTCAAATGTTCATAAATGACCAGCATGGTCAAATAATAATAATCACAGTAGTTGTCGAGGGTGCAGCAAGTCAGCACCTCAGGAGTAAATGTCAGTTGGCTTTTCATAGCCGATCATTAAGAGTATCTCTACCGCTCCTGCGGTCTCTAGAGAGTTGAAAACAGCAGGTCTGGGACAGGTAGCACGTCCGGTGAACAGGTCAGGGTTCCATAGCCGCAGGCAGAACAGTTGAAACTGGAGCAGCAGCACAGCCAGGTGGACTGGGGACAGCAAGGAGTCATCATGCCAGGTAGTCCTGAGGCATGGTCCTAGGGCTCAGGTCCTCCGAGAGAGAGAAAGAAAGAGAGAATTAGAGAGAGCATACTTAAATTCACACAGGACACGGGATAAGACAGGAGAAGTACTCCAGATATAACAAACTGACCCTAGCCCCCCGACACAAACTACTGCAGCATAAATACATCCTCTTCCTCTTGATTTTGAGCTGAATTAACATGTGGCTGAGGGGGCATTAAGCCCTTGTTTACTTTACTCTGACCAAACATAACACCTAGTGTAGCAAGAGGTTTTAAGATTGACTCTTACCTACTACTCACCTCCATACTAAATTGTAATGATCCACAATGGCAATGAAAGGCCCAATCACACCCCTCTTGAACAGGACAGCGAGAAGTAAGATGAATTTAACAGATACAATTTTTTATTTGACCTTTTTTCAGTTACTAGTCCAATGCTCTAACCACTAAGCTAGCTGGCGCCCAAATGATGCCTTTCACTATGTACATGTTGGCCAGGTTCTTCTTTGGAACTGGATAAAAAGATCACACTTGTGACCATACTACATGCTGTCAGTGGAGGCTGCTGAGGGAAGGACGACTCATAATAATGGTCAGAATGATTTTTTTGTGTTTGATACCATTCCATTCACTCCATTATACTCAATTCCAGCCATTATAATGAATCGTTCTCCCCTCAGCAGCTTCCACTGCATGCTGTAGTGTATCTCCAGCCAATTCAATTGTAAATGATATTGGGAAATGTCCCGGTGCCTTACTCAACAAATGCAACTTACTCACTTGGGCTCCTGAGTGATGCAGCGGTCTAAGGCACTGCATCTCAGTGCTAGAGGTGTCAAATCTGACGGCATGTATAGCCATGCCTTTAGCTCTCTGTTGCACTGTCTTGGCACACATATTTTGTCTTACCATGTTAATGATTGTAATGTTCACTTGTTACTCTCACAGCAGTAACCATTACATATCGATTACAATTCAGATTTCGATTAACGTCCCGCCAGAATTCAATTCCCTCTGGGCGGTTCAACCATTCTGGCATCACGGCCTCTTGTTCAGCACTGCTGTTGTACTAATAGACAATGACATCATCTATCATTGCTAAATGGACGAGTTTTGGATTCAAGATCCATTGGGTTGCGATGCAATGAAGAGGAGGGGCTGGAAGACAACACTTGAAGTTATCGTTTCTGTAGCCTGTTTCAATAGACAACATTGTGTAGTGGTTGTGTTTGCTGGGTTTAGCCTTTAAAAAAAGTATACAAAGTAACACTGCATTTGGTTTGTTGTACTATGATACAACTTGGTGAGACAAGAATTCCAAAAGCATAACTCAAATAATGAATGAACCTAGGATGGAGAATTACATTAATGAATTTACAATTGTGGTAATCATATTGCCAATAATATGTTCTTGTTGGTGTATTCATGAACACAGATTATGAGCTGAAGTGTAATAGGAAGTTGGCTTGAGTCAAATTACAGAATATCCCACTTCTGACGGATTTTTAGGGCTCTGGAGCGGCACAGCGGTTTAAGGCACTGCATCTCAGTGCTCGAGGTGTAACTACAGACACCCTGGTTCGATTCCAGGCTGTATCACAACTGGCTGTGATTGGGAGTCCCATAAGTTGGCCCAGTGTTGTCAGAGTTTGGCTGGTCTAGACTGTAATTGTAAATAAGGGTTTATTTTTAACTGACTAGCCTAGTTAAGTAAAAACAAATTGTGTTTGTGATAGAGTTAGTTCCGCCCTGAAGCATAGAGTTAGTTAGTGGACTCATCTTCGTATCTGTTGCATTATGGCATCTGTGAGAGCACGGACAGCCTCATTGAGACCATCTCCTTTTTGAAGTAGTCCATTTTCTTCTTCTTTTGTGTTTGAAAAAATGCATAATGCCACTATCAGGACAAATTGGACACATCACCCTAGGACGAGATACTACTCAAATAAAAAAAATCTAATTTGATTTGTTATATGCTTTGTAAACAGCAGGTGTATACTTACAGTGAAATGCTTACTTGCTGTGCTGTTTACCACGCTTGCCAAATGTCAGAAGTCAAAATCAAACTGGTGGAAGCCCTTAATGGCAATGTCCATGCAAAAAAATATTATATCCATGATAAGTCCTCTAATTAACTCTATGGGATGGGTGGCAGGTAGCCTAGTGGTTAAGAACATTAGGCCAGTAGCTGAAAAGTTGCTGGTTTGAATACCTGAGCCGATTAGGCGACACAAATCTGTCAATGAGCCCTTGAGCAAGGCACTAAATGACTAAAATGTAATTGAAAATAAGAAACTTGGCTGCCAAGCTATATCTGGTTTTGAGTTTAATTTGGACTGTTCTACTGTAGGTCAGCATGCGTGGCATATAGACACAACTCAAGCTCTGCTGTGGTACCAGTAAAAGACATCGAACTCAAGCAAACACTGGAAACCACTCAACCTAGCACTGGAAATCCCTTTTACAAAACACACACGATTGGGACCCAGTGCAGGTTAAACACATCTCGTGCACAAACATAAACATTTCACTTTGTGGATTAATTTACCAAAATACCTCTGTGTTCATCATGGGCCACAAAGTACATGTTTGTTAAATTTCTCAAAGGAAAACCACTGTAACTGGAAATGATACTAATAAGTTGTTGGCCTACATATGATATTTTTCAATGTATTTTATTGACAATGTGCCATAGAAATATACAAATATTCTATTGTTGCTTGTTTGTTAGTGTTCTGTGTATTAAGCTATGAATGGTGTTCTGATCAATGCTTCATATGATACAAGTTTTCAATACCATTCTGGGAATTCCCCAGCCAGCTCCCAAACCTAACACCTAAAAATAGAACACCTAAAAATAAAATCAGACTTCCTTGTTGGTATAAATTTAGACGACACTAATATTTCAACACAGCATAGTACAGCACGTCAGTGTTCCACGGTACACATCCTATCTTGAAGTGTATGTGTAACGTCTGCGTCCAACTCACACTCCCAAACACTTAGATCCCCGGAACGCAGCCCACTTTCCAGCTCTCTCTCCAGATCCCAACCACTGGAATTCTAATCACCTGTTCACACACCTGTCATTATCCCACACTATTTAGTTCAGTTCCTTGCACCCCATCACTGTGAGTGTTGGATTTGGGCTAAACTTTGAACATCGAGATATTAAATACATGATAGATCAGAAGCATAGAATATAAGGAGTGAAAGAGACTGGGTTTTATGTCAGAAGTTAATGGTTTTCTGTGGAAAGACAGATGGCTTTGGAATGTGTTGGGTGGAGATCTTGGAAACTAACAATGTCACTGAGGGTGAGAGGGTGATGTATAACGTTTACATTGTCAGGATATGTCACTGAGGGTGATGTATAACGTTTACATTATGTTAGGATATGTCACTGAGGGTAATGTATAATGTTTATATTGTCAGGATGTTATTGTTAGCCATCAGGAATACCCTGGGAGGGGAGTAGACACAGCCTTGTATCAATAACCATGACAGCCTTGAGTTGGGGAGGAATGAGTACTTTGGGGTACAGGTCAGGTTAGATGAAGTGAGGAAGAACAGATATCACTAAGGTTCTGTCTAGCGACAGATGCATTGGATGTTCAGTTGTGCAGGAGACTCGGCCTAGGAGAAAGGGTTAAAAATCAGTGCTTGTGTGAATGTTTCTGTCTGAATTACAGCTGTAACGACCCGTTGGGAATAATTAAACTTGGTTAAGCTTCTCTAGTGTCCGTGAGTTATTTACTCTGAGAAATTAGAACCTAACAGAGGTTTGTTTTGTGACACTTCTCTTGCAGCTCTTTTTCCCGTCCTTCAGTCCTATGATAGTTTCTGCCTTCCTCACTCACAATGCTTTCTGCCTATTCCCTCTCTGTACTGTTGTCACTTTGGACCTACCGTGTATGACCTGCCTGCCCCTGGACCCAGCTGCCTGCCTCCTGGTCCCTTCCATTAAACACCTTCAGCTCTGTCTCCTATCGTGTTCATTACAGTATGACAGGTTTTTACAAGTCTGGTTTTACAAGTCTGGTTTAAGTCTCTGTCTTGTCATAGGCTGAGGACTAAAGCACATCAACCAAGCCACTGGTTATAGCAAATGAGCTCCTTCCTCTCGGTTGGCGCTAAACAGTGACGTGTGGCCTGCAGTACCTGGACTGGGTCATGCCGTGGTCAGACTTGGGAGTCACAGTGGAGGTCTCTCTGACTGCTCCTCTCTTCCACAATAGACCAACAGACTGAAACAGACAGCCAATCACTGTTAAGATACTGTTCCTGCCGAAGCTGGATCGGGTCTTGGGAACTGTGGACATGCATAAAGAGAAGACATTTCAAAGTGTCAGTCATTTAAAAATTACGTTCCAAATGAACATAGGTTACATTTTCCTCATACTGTAGGTAACAGTCCATTCCTTAACAAATGGAAAGATGAAACAAAGGCATGTTCCCTTATCCCAGGTTACTGTGATGTTCCTGGCTACACTGCTGTGGAGCAGCTGTATCCCTGTGGGACACTCAAGCTCTTCCTCAGCTGGTACGAACCGTCTCCGTTGGGTAGCACCTCTCCACTGCTCACCCTGTCCACCAGGGGAAGCCCCTGTGCGCCCAGCCACTCCACCTGCACCGCCTGCGGGTAGAACCCTGTCACGTGACCTCCACCTTGGAGGGTATCCGTAGGCCTCTTCTATCAATAACACGTACTTGAGGGACTGCGAGAACGCCAGGTGTAATCAAGCCACCTCAACGTTCTTAGTGTTGTCAACATTGTCTCTACCACTGACATAATTTGCATTTCAAGACTACTAAACTTTGTCTACCTTTTTTTGTCGTGGATCCAAGGTGCGTACTTCAAAATGGTCTTTAGCCTTACGATGCACTCGTAGTAAAGGCTCTCCAGATCAAATGCTCCGTTGGCTCTGCACTTCATGATAGGGACAGCTTGACAGACTGCAGCCGCCCAGGTCTGCCCAGAATTATTGTCATCTTTGTGGACTTCAGGAGTGTATATGGAGGTGTAAATACATACAGTTCATTATTTTTCATTGAAATAGAAAAAAGACAACCCATTGTTTAATTTGTTATTTTGTAAATAAATTGTCGAGATTATAATATAATGGATATACAAAGACATTGAGTCGACAGCACTCACCTGTACGGTTATCATGCTGCCTAATCGTAGTCAAGGTGAATCCTAAAAACCTGCAAATGATTCTGGAGGCGAAGTTCATTCCCCTTCAACGAGAGAGACCCTCGTTGCTGCTGAGCCAATCAGGCATTGGGGCGTCAGCGTCCATGTGCATGGTGCTACTGTCATACTGGAGGATGGTTCTGTCATCTACACTCCATGACCCCATGAACTCTGGCAGACCTGCTACACCCTCTGACCCTATGTGATGTAGGTGGAGGACCTGAGCATCTGCATAACAACAGAACATGCAGAGAGAAAATGTAATTGTAAATATGTTAAGCAAAGATATGGTTAATGTGATTAATATAAAGAATACATGTGCCATGTAAATGTCCTTAAATACACCCACCTGCATATGGTATGGTATGGCTGCAAAGCAGAGCCCAAATCAAGATACGCTTCATGTAAAGATGGATGTGTACACCTTGAGTGTGAAGAGACGAGTTTCCATTCACACTTTTGTTACTGTGGGTTTGTTGACAAAGCCTGATTACCTTGTTGTACAACACACTGATTGGTCCCTTGCAAAGATTGCATCACAGACTCCGAGTAGCACGTCAGTTTTCCTCATACACGTACAGCAGACAGGTTTGACAAGTTAGGAATTTCCCCTTAATTTCTGTCAGGAATCATGATCACACTGTTGAACATAACAAATGGCACAGTGTTAATGGTTGAGACAAAAGCCATTTTGATTTCAATTCAATTAAAAACTTTATGAATGCAAGGAGATGGAATGCCATTCCACCCTTTTCTTTGAACATTTGATTGTTTTGAACCCTAAGTAGATTATGTAGGTTAATCATAACTCATCATTCTAACTTATTGATGCACTCTAGATCCTATGTCTTTGAGTAGGGTCCTTTCGGGCCTTAGTAACTTATTGAAGGATTGTAGTCGTCCAAACTCAACAGTAGCAGTTGGAATGTGTCTGTCTGAGTCAATGAGTACATTTCAGACTCCTGCTGCTTCAGTCACGCTGGCTGAACTTGGGATAGATACCAGCCTTCAGAACACAATGGACGGACAGGCATATGGGAGAGATGGAACAAAAGGAAAAGCCTGGATAGAGGACGAAAAAAGAAAGGATGACGATCTGGGTCAGAAGGAAATGTTGGTGATGGTGAAGGAAGGATGTGCAGCGAAGGAGGGATCAGCGAAGGTGAAGATGGAGGAGAGAGGTCACTGGGGCAGCAAGACAGAATTTCTCCTGGCCGTAGCAGGGAACGTGGTGGGACTAGGTAACGTGTGGAGGTTCCCCTACCTCTGCTACAAAAATGGTGGAGGTGAGTCCATGAAGGAGAGGGTGCCATTGTTATTCAAATGATGATCAGCTGATCAAATTAGGCAACTTAGATCATTTAAACCCCTGTATCATACAGCATGTTTGATACAGTACCGTTCGTACAGACCAGGTATAGAGGTCACAAGACAAAGACAAGGTATGGAAGCATGGCATTTCTCTTCTTGTTTCTATAAGGTACTTTACAGTAGCTATATAGTAGCTATCATTTTGTTCTCATGTAGTGATCTGGTGGTGTGTATTTGTCAGGGGCGTTCCTGGTGCCGTACCTGGTGTTTGTGATGACCTGCGGGGTGCCCTTGTTCCTGCTGGAGACGGCCATGGGACAGTACACTCAGGAGGGGGGCATCACCTGCTGGAAGAGGCTGTGCCCACTGGCCGAGGGTGAGCACCATGGCAACACGATGACACCCCCACCCACTGAGGAGTCACAGAAACAGGGCTGTAGACAGGACAGGCAGAAGAACATAGGAATACATGATGCTCAAACTATTTCAATTCATCTGAATTGGACTGATGAACAGTGTAATGAGGGTGGATTTCCAATTAATCCTAAATAAATTGACACAAACTCCTGACTACAAATAAAAGGAATCCATGGCTGTTCTAGGAGGCCGAAAACACTGACACCTATGGCCTCTGTGCCACTGGATAAGAATGACATGAAGAGGTTCATTTGTGACAGAGGGGTTAATATGTAAGCAGGCTGAAGGCACAACAAGTGCCAAGTCTGGTGACACTTTCTCACAGATCAAAGGTAAATGCTTCTATCATTTACATATACATTTTTCATTTGAGTCAGATGCTCTTATCCAGAGCAACGTATAGTTAGTTCAATCATCTTAAGGTGGCTAGGTGAGACAAACACATATCACAGTAATAGTAAGTACATGTTTTCATTCAGTAGAGCAGCTATCAGCAAAGTCAGTGCTAGAAGGAAAAGACAAGTGTTAGAGCAGGAAAGGTTTTATTACATTTTGTTAGAGGGAGAAGGGATTAATAGGATTAGTAGGAGTAATCAAGTTACTTTTTGAAGAGATGGAAGATGAGTAGGAACTGTTTGTCTGAGCCTTGTTCCCCAACCTTTGGCAGAAAGAAAGTGTGGTAATTCACTCTTGATAAAGTTAGGGTTAGTGTAACACCTGTCCATTTAGGACCATGTGAAAATCATCTGGTTATATAGTCTGTCAATGTGTCTCCCTCTCAGGTATTGGCTATGCAGGGCAGTTGATCCTCCTCTACAGCTGTATGTGTTACATCATCATTCTGGCCTGGTCTCTGTTCTATCTGGTCTTCTCCTTCAGCGCTCAGCTCCCCTGGGCCAGCTGCACCAACCCCTGGAACACTGGTACGTACCCTGGGCCGGCTGCACCAACCCTGGAACACTGATAGGTACCCTGGGCCAGCTGCACCAACCCCTGGAACACTGGTACATACCCTGGGCCAGCTGCACCAACTACTGCAACACTGGTAGGTACCCTGGGCCAGCTGCACCAACTACTGGAACGCTGGTAGGCACTCTGGGCCAGCTGCACCTACTGGAACAATGGTACGTACCCTGGGCCAGCTGCACCAACTACTGGAACGCTGGTAGGTACTCTGGGCCAGCTGCACCAACTACTGGAACGCTGGTAGGTACTCTGGGCCAGCTGCACCAACTACTGGAACACTGGTAGGTACTCTGGGCCAGCTGCACCAACTACTGGAACGCTGGTAGGTACTCTGGGCCAGCTGCACCAACTACTGGAACACTGGTAGGTACTCTGGGCCAGCTGCACCAACTACTGGAACACTGGTAGGTACACTGGGCCAGCTGCACCAACTACTGGAACACTGGTAGATACCCTGGGCCAGCTGCACCAACTACTGGAACGCTGGTAGGTACTCTGGGCCAGCTGCACCAACTACTGGAACACTGGTAGGTACTCTGGGCCAGCTGCACCAACTATTGGAACACTGGTAGGTACTCTGGGCCAGCTGCACCAACTACTGCAACACTGGTAGGTACCCTGGGCCAGCTGCACCAACTACTGGAACACTGGTAGATACCCTGGGCCAGCTGCACCAACTACTGGAACGCTGGTAGGTACTCTGGGCCAGCTGCACCGACTACTGGAACACTGGTAGGTACCTTGGGCCAGCTGCACCAACTACTGGAACGCTGGTAGGTACTCTGGGCCAGCTGCACCAACTACTGCAACACTGGTAGGTACCCTGGGCAAGCTGCACCAGCTACTGGAACGCTGGTAGGTACTCTGGGCCAGCTGCAAAAACTACTGGAACACTGGTAGGTACCCTGGGCCAGCTGCACCAACCCCCTGGAACACTGGTACGTACCCTGGGCCAGCTGCACCAACCCTGGAACACTGTTAGGTACCCTGGGCCAGCTGCACCAACCCCTGGAACACTGGTACGTACCCTGGGCCAGCTGCACCAACTACTGGAACACTGGTAGGCACTCTGGGCCAGCTGCACCAACTACTGGAACACTGGTAGGTACCCTGGGCCAGCTGCACCAACCACTGGAACGCTGGTAGGCACTCTGGGCCAGCTGCACCAACTACTGGAACACTGGTAGGTACCCTGGGCCAGCTGCACCAACTACTGGAACGCTGGTAGGTACTCTGGGCCAGCTGCACCAACTACTGCAACACTGGTAGGTACCCTGGGCCAGCTGCACCTACTACTGGAACACTGGTAGGCACTCTGGGCCAGCTGCACCAACTACTGGAACACTGGTAGGTACCCTGGGCCAGCTGCACCAACTACTGGAACGCTGGTAGGCACTCTGGGCCAGCTGCACCAACTACTGGAACACTGGTAGGTACCCTGGGCCAGCTGCACCAACTACTGGAACGCTGGTAGGTACTCTGGGCCAGCTGCACCAACTACTGCAACACTGGTAGGTACCCTGGGCCAGCTGCACCAACTACTGCAACACTGGTAGGTACCCTGGGCCAGCTGCACCTACTACTGGAACACTGGTAGATACCCTGGGCCAGCTGCACCAACTACTGGAACGCTGGTAGGTACTCTGGGCCAGCTGCACCGACTACTGGAACACTGGTAGGTACCCTGTGCCAACTGCACAAACTACTGGAACGCTGGTAGGTACTCTGGGCCGGCTGCACCAACTACTGCAACACTGGTAGGTACCCTGGGCAAGCTGCACCAGCTACTGGAACGCTGGTAGGTACTCTGGGCCAGCTGCACCAACTACTGGAACACTGGTAGGTACCCTGGGCCAGCTGCACCAACTACTGGAACACTGGTAGGTACTCTGGGCCAGCTGCACCAACTACTGGAACACTGGTAGGTACCCTGGGCCAGCTGCACCAACTACTGGAACGCTGGTAGGTACTCTGGGCCGGCTGCACCAACTACTGCAACACTGGTAGGTACCCTGGGCAAGCTGCACCAAATACTGGAACACTAGTAGGTACCCTGGGCCGGCTGCACCAACCCTGGAACACTGTTAGGTACCCTGGGCCAGCTGCACCAACCCCTGGAACACTGGTACGTACCCTGGGCCAGCTGCACCAACTACTGGAACACTGGTAGGCACTCTGGGCCAGCTGCACCAACTACTGGAACACTGGTAGGTACCCTGGGCCAGCTGCACCAACTACTGGAACGCTGGTAGGTACTCTGGGCCAGCTGCACCAACTACTGCAACACTGGTAGGTAGACTGGGCAAGCTGCACCAACTACTGGAACACTGGTAGATACCCTGGGCCAGCTGCACCAACTACTGCAACACTGGTAGGTACCCTGGGCCAGCTGCACCAACTACTGGAACGCTGGTAGGTACTCTGGGCCAGCTGCACCAACTACTGGAACACTGGCAGGTACCCTGGGCAAGCTGCACCAACTACTGGAACACTGGCAGGTACTCTGGGCCGGCTGCACCAACTACTGGAACACTGGTACGTACCCTGGGCCAGCTGCACCAACTACTGGAACACTGGCAGGTACCCTGGGCAAGCTGCACCAAATACTGGAACACTAGTAGGTACCCTGGGCCAGCTGCACCAACTACTGGAACACTGGTACGTACCCTGGGCCAGCTGCACCAACTACTGGAACACTGGAAGGTACCCTGGGCAAGCTGCACCAAATACTGGAACACTAGTAGGTACCCTGGGCCGGCTGCACCAACCCCTGGAACACTGGTACGTACCCTGGGCCAGCTGCACCAACCCCTGGAACACTGGTACGTACCCTGGGCCAGCTGCACCAACTACTGGAACACTGGTAGGCACTCTGGGCCAGCTGCACCAACTACTGGAACACTGGTAGGCACTCTGGGCCAGCTGCACCAACCCCTGGAACACTGGTAGGTACCCTGGGCCAGCTGCACCAACTATTGCAACACTGGTAGGTACCCTGGGCAAGCTGCACCAACCCCTGGAACACTGGTAGGTACCCTGGGCAAGCTGCACCAACCCCTGGAACACTGGTAGGTACCCTAGACCGGCTGCACCAACTACTGGAACACTGGTAGGCACTCTGGGCCAGCTGCACCAACCCCTGGAACACTGGTAGGTACCCTGGGCCAGCTGCACCAACTACTGCAACACTGGTAGGTACCCTGGGCAAGCTGCACCAACCCCTGGAACACTGGTAGGTACCCTAGACCGGCTGCACCAACCCCTAGAACACTGGTACGTAGTACTCCAACTCACCTCCAGGTGATTTTCACTCACGTTTTTGGTATGTATTTTGACTATGTTTTGTAACTTTCCCCAGGTCGTTGCTGTAAATGAGAATGTATTCTCAGTCAACTCACCTGGTAAAATAAGACAGAAAAAATAATAACATAAAGGGTGTACCATAAGAATTGTTAAAGCAAGTTGTAGTTGTAAACATTCTGTTCTCTCCCCATTAGATGACTGTGTTGACTTCTCCTCTCAAAACCGTACTTTCAATTGGACCGGACAGATGAACTCAACCTCTGCAGCCACTGAATTCTGGGAGTAAGTTTACGGATTCAACATACCTTGATCTTCCAGTTGGCCACAACATAAAAGACAATGTCAGTTTGTCTACATTCACCAGTCTCTTTCTCTAAGCGTCGTGTGCTGGACATCTGGGCGGTATAGGGGAGGTGGGCAGTGTCACGTGGGAGTTGCTGCTGTTTCTCACCCATCTCTCTGTCTCACCCCTTCTCTGTCCCTCCTCTCTCTGTTTCACCCCTCTCTGTCTCTCCCCTTTCTCTCTCTGTCTCACCCCCCTCTGTTTCTCTCCTATCTCTCTGTCTCTCCCCTCTCTGTGACTCTCTCCCCTCTCTGTGACTCTCTCCCCTCTCTGTGTCTCTCCCCTCTCTCTGTCTTTCCCCTCTCTGTCTCTCCCCTCTCTCTGTCTCTTCCCTCTCTCTGTCTCTTCCCTCTGTGTCTCTCCCCTCTCTCCATCTAGGCGTCGTGTGCTGGCCATCTCGGGGGGTATAGAGGAGGTGGGCAGTGTCAGGTGGGAGGTGCTGCTCTGTCTCATCGTCATGTGGGTCATCTGCTACTTCTGCATCTGGAAAGGGGTCAAGTCAACAGGCAAGGTGTGTGTGTTTGTGCACAGCACATATGCACACACACAGCATATGTTCTGTTTAGCATTGAAAGAGTACAATCTCTTATTCTTTTTCTCGCATGGCTTTCTGTCTTTGTGATTTTACACCCCTCTCCCTGTCTCCATCCATACACACGCTCTCTGTCCAGGTTGTATATTTCACTGCTACCTTCCCCTACGCGATGCTGCTGGTACTGCTGATCAGAGGCCTGACTCTGCCAGGGGCCATGCAGGGGGTCCTGTTCTACCTCTACCCCGAACCAGACCGGCTCTCTGACCCCCAGGTGTGGATGGAGGCCGGCTCCCAGATCTTCTTCTCCTACAGTGTGGGAGTGGGCTCCTTAACCGTGTTGGGCTCCTACAATACCTACAACAACAACTGCTACAAGTGAGTCCTTATCCTCATCAGCACACTGTGTGTGGTGACACTGTGTGTGTTGAATGTTGTGTCTGTGTATGTTTCAGAGACTGCTTGTGGCTGTGCTTGCTGAACAGCGGCACCAGTGTGGTTGCTGGGTTCGCAGTCTTCTCAGTCCTGGGGTTCATGGCTCATGAACAGGGCGTCCCCATTGAGGAGGTGGCGGAGTCAGGTACTGCACAAATTCGTTTTTATTATGTTATCTTCAGGACAGTTGGACACTTGGATGAAATGAAGTGAAACAAATACATTATATTTTAAACTGGGTTCTTTCAGGTCCTGGGCTGGCGTTCATAGCGTACCCCCAGGCAGTAGCCATGATGCCCCTGCCTCAGATGTGGGCTGCTTGTTTCTTCATCATGATCATTCTACTGGGTCTGGATACACAGGTTAGCTATTATCTCCACAGTCCACACACAATAGTTCACACATTAATCTCTAAAGTTTAAAGGCGTGTACTATGGCGTTCTGTATTCCTCCCCCATCCAGTTTGTTGCCATGGAGGTGGTGATGACGTCAGTATCAGACCTGTTTCCCACGGTGCTGCGGAGGACTGGGCGCAGGGAGCTCTTCCTCCTCTTCTTCTGTCTCACCTGCTTCTTCTTCCAACTCATCATGGTCACAGAGGTCAGACAGAGAGAAAGAGAGGGTAGAGAGTGAGAGAGTATAGAGAGAAATGACAGAAATGGTGTTCCAGATCTCTAACTGTGATCTACTTAAAGAGAGTGGTTGTCCTACTCACACCTCTCTCCTCCTGTCCCCAGGGTGGAATGTATGTGTTCCAGCTGTTTGACTACTACGCCTGTAACGGAACCTGTGTGCTCTTCCTCTCTGTGTTCGAGACCCTGGCCATGGGATGGATATTTGGTGAGGCTGACGTGAACTAACCTGGAATACATTTCTGTCAATGATTTATGTCGAATAAAAAATGTAATTTATAAAATATATATAAAACATAAACACTGTAGTGCCATAGAATCCTATAGAAAGGCAAACCAGTATCATTCCACTATCCATCTTATTGAGATGATAAACCTGATATCAATTCATGTCAACATTTAGATAATGTCATTAACGTGTACCCAATCTTACCCACCAGGTGCAGAGCGTATGTATGGTGTAATAGAGGACATGACAGGGATGAGGCCTAACCCCATCTTCAAGCTCTGCTGGCTCTATATGACCCCTCTGGTTTCCCTGGTGAGTTTCAGGCTTTGATGGACAGTAACGGCAAGCAGGACTCATATTGTGCAATTCTCTAAGGTACCATGAGATGGCACTATCACAATGCAATAGTTTACAAATGCATGTTTTGCCAAATGGCACCTGTTGCATTTGGACGTTCACTTGCTTTACACAAGCAACTATATTCACATGCTCACGTCAACAAGGACTGATCTGGAGTTATTCTAGAAGTTAAAAGCATTAATGTTGAAGAAATCCTCATTTCCTCGTGTCTCTCCCAGGTGTCGTTCATCTGCTCTCTGGTGGAGTACCAGCCCCTGACCTTCAACCGCTGGTATGTGTACCCAGGATGGGTGTATGTTCTGGGCTGGCTGTTGGCCCTCTCCTCCATCGTCCTGGTCCCCGGGTGGGCCCTGCTGCAGATCTGCACCGGGACAGGCAGCCTTAGAGAGGTGAGTGTGACTGACCTGTGACTGGAGTTTAAACCCGGGTTTCCTTCGTGGATTGGTCATAGAATAATTATGTTTAGAGGGTCAAATTGGAGGACTTATAGATCTCAAATTATTTTTGTAAACTGAGTGGGTAAGTATTATTAATTCACTATAAATTGAAGAAACCAACTAACAAAGAAATAATGAAGTTTAAATCATTAACCACTAAAGTTGACATGTTGATGTGCTGACTTTCCCCTCAACTCCCCAGCGTTTCCTCCACTTGTGTCGGCCAGACCATGACCTCCTGTTGACCCGGAAGAGAAAGGCTGTCCTCTGGAGCAGAGATGGATGTACTCATGACTGTAGCAGGGGAAAGCACAGACAAATGAACTGACACACACCTAGAAAAGTTTTTGTGTCAAAGCTCTTCGTATACTGAACATTTATTTTAACACAACACCTAGCTGAACTCTTGTATCTTTACCAACACGTTGAGAGAATACCATTGATAATGAACAATGGTGCATGTTTCAATACAGTGTCATCATGTTCCATATTTGAAGTGTTGCCACCGTACATTTGAAAGAACATAGCTCAAGCACAGAGCGTCAAGCAACCTAGAGACACTGTTTTGTACAATGACAATCTACAATGTTCTTTCAACTGTCCCCACTCAAGGCTTAACATGGGTTACTGGAAGTACCTCATGACATACCTTTCTGAAGTCACTCACTCCAGTTTCCATGGTAGCAGTTATAGTCACATCAGTCAGTTTGTCAGTTTGTTAATATGAAAGACCACTTTTGGCTAATATACAGCAACTCTGACTAATGGCATTTTTGTTTTGTAAATTAGTGCTTTACCTCAACGTTAGCCTTCACTTGCATTTTTATAATCCTTATTAGACATCAGAAACAGGATGTTTTTCTAAAAACACTAATTAAAGTAGATAAAAAAATGAAGCGTGTTTTGTCTTTGTCACATGGAAATGTGTGTCTTGGCACTCCCTTAGATGAGACTCAAGAAGCAAACACACACAGTTTTTCTACTACACAGTATACAGTATTTAGTCTAAAATCAAAATACTTTGTCAATAATAAAACAAACAATCAATGACCAATGCTAACACATAATTCCCTGTTAGGATCTGAATAAGACCCTGAATGAGATGACCTTTTATGTTTCAATGACATCTTTAAACCATAGCATATGGTTATAAACCGAGTGTACAAAACATTAGGAATTTTGAGTTGCACCCCCTTTTGCCCTCAGTAAAGCCTCAATTCGTCAGGGCATGGACTGTTGAAAGCGTTCCACAGGAATGCTGGCCCATGTTGACTCCAATGCCTCCCACCTCATTGTGGGTATGACTGCTGATATTAGAGCCAACCGAATGTCTTGAAACTGGCGTGCCCTCCCACTCCTGGCTCTGGACTATAAGTGTTGTGATCCTCTTCACTCCCCAGGTTCTTGAGGCTGGGGTAGCAGCCTGACTGAGCCTGGTGTATCCTCTCCCAGCCTGCGTTGGCATTGGGGTTGTTGTTGTGTGGGTCGTTGTTGTTATAGGGGTTGTTGTTTTTGTTGGCGGCCTGGTACAGCAGCTGTGTGTGCTGGCAGAGCTGGGCGATGTCTCGGTCTATGGCATTGCTCTGGCGGAGGAGGTCCTGGGTGTGCAGTGTGATGTCAAGCAGGCCTGACTGGCTTAGGATGCCCACCGTGTTCAGGAAGCGCCTGTCGCGCGCCGCACTGAACAAGGACAGGCCTGGACCGTGCCTGCAGGGCCACCTGCTGGCCGGGAGGGGAGAGTAGCCACCGGAAGGGGGGCGGTGGAAGTGTAAAAGCTGGACACAGAGGGGACACAAGGCAGGAAAGGCTGGAGGGAGATCGAGAGCTGGGGCTGGGGGAGGAGACAGGGCTCCTCCAGTGAGACAAGCTTCTCTTGGGGTCTGGCTGCTTGCGGACGTGTTGCCTGGATGGCATCTGTAAGTGAGTAATAGTGGACACCTCATCCCTCTTGTCCTCTGTACAGATCCTCTTGTTCTGACTCTGGTCCTCACTGCCAGTCCCCTTGCCATGGGGGTCCACTGGGGTCTTGTCTGAGGGCCTCTTGTTGGGATGGGGGGTGATACGGGGGTAGGACTTAAGATTGGGCAGGTAAGTTCTGCTTTTGGTTTTCCTGGCTGTGCTGTCAGCTCTCTGGGACTGGGTTCTGTGGGGCTTTGGGGATGTGGGGGAGGGTGAGGTTTCACTGGGTTGCTGGACTAGGATCACATGACAGGGGCCAGAGTCGTTGAAACTTCCTCCTCGGTTCTCCCAGTTCAGCTGGTTCTGGAGGTGATGGTCTGAACCATTCTTTACCGCCACAGACTGGGAGAGAGAGAAATAGTCAAATACCTGGTACATGTAATAAAGATGATTCTGATTCTGAAAGAGGATGAAGAAAAGGGGGAATGGAGGGAGTATTACAAAGGTTGAACCAAAACAGGATATACTGTACGTGTGTGTGTGGGGGGGGTAATTGAAGCCAAAAGGAAAGATAAAAGGAAGATGAGAGAAAGAGAGGCCTCATGCTAACACATACTGTAAAGAAAGGGCAACTTATTTAAAGGGGACTTGCTGTAAGAGGATTGTGAAAAAGGATGAGTCTAATGGTGCCATCAAATACATCCCTAAAATCATTCAGTCGTTTTGACTTAGCTCACTGTGACATTTACCACCTGTAACCTCCTCCTCCATCACCTCCACCTGTCACTTCCTCCTCCACCCATTCCCGTCACCTCCTCTTCCTCCTCCACCTGTCACCTCCTCTTCCTCCTGTCACCTCCTCATCCTCCTCCATCTGTCACCTCCTCTTCCTCCTCCACCTTTCACCTCCTCTTCCTCCTGTCACCTCCTCTTCCTCCTCTTCCTCCTCCACCTGTCACCTCCTCTTCCACCTGTCACCTCCTCCACCTTTCTCTTCCTCTTCCACCTGTCACCTCCTCTTCCTCCTCCATCTTTCTCCTCCTCTTCCACCTGTCACCTCATCTTCCTCCTCCTCTTCCACCTGTTACCTCCTCCACCTTTCTCCTCCTCCTCCACCTGTCACCTCCTCTTCCACCTGTCACCTCCTCCACCTTTCTCTTCCTCTTCCACCTGTCACCTCCTCTTCCTCTTCCACCTGTCACCTCTTCTTCCTCCTCCACCTGTCACCTTCTCTTCCTCCTCCACCTGTCACCTCCTCTCCCTCTTCCACCTGTCACAACATTTATTTCTCTCTCCTTTTAGTTCTGCTGTCCTATGATTGGCAACCTCCTACGCTCTTTTGTTCCAGTTTCATGCTCTCCTCCTCCGTTTTCCTCCTCACACCAGGGATTAGGAACATTTGAAATTGGAATTTGGTTTAATTTCTCAATTGACTAACTGAAATGGAATTGACCCCAAGCCTGCCTCCCACCTCTCTCACCTGTTTGAACACCACGTTCTTGATGATGAATATGGGGGGAGGTCGGGGCCTCCAGGGCTGGGGACCAGGAAGTCGTTCCCCTGGAGAGGGACCTGCTCAGGCTTGACCTGGCCCTGAAGACCCTCCCTTCCCCTGGGCTCACTCAAGCTGCTACCCCGGTCCTCCCCATCCGCATGGAGCCAGTCTGTACAGCTGTTGTTGTCTGGAGGAGAGGAAGAAGGGAAGAGAGGGAGAGAGAGACAAGCAGGTTAATAAGGAAAGAGTTTAGTGTAAAGACATGAAGAATTACAGACAGATTGAAAGGGAATACAGGGGGGGTGGGAGCTGTCCTCACAAGAAATGTGACACATGATTCCTGTTATACAGTTTCCCACTGGTACCTGTGAAGTCATACTCACACATCATCAAGGACAGTAATCTAGTAGCCCTCATGAAGGAATTCATGAAATTCTATCAGGAATACTACTGAGTAGAGGGCCAGTGTGTATGTAGACTACACGTGTGTCCTTCTCTATCTAAGAATACAACACCTCTGACTGATTGGTTGCACGTCACATACTTGTCATACTGTAGTCAGTAAACCATCCTATTAGAAGCTGTGACTTGCACTGACTAGCCTATGTGTGTCATGACTCATGAGGGAGTCTGGCAGTGTGAGAGTTTACAGGAAACACAATGAGTGAGTAACAGCAAAGGTGCGGGTGGGTGACACGTTTTGGGGCGAGTGTCCGGAACGTTCTCCCTCACCGGAATATCCAGAATCTTTTTCAGAGCCGCTGCTAGAGCCTCTTCCGATGGACTCTGTGTCTGCAGTACTCCTGGAGGCCAGGAGGGTGGCAGTGTTGCTCCTGTCCTTGGTATTCTTGCTGGATGCACGTGGCTCTCTCCCACTTAGACAAGCCTGTTTCAGAGGCATACTGAGCACTGATGGACAACCAAATACACACCACTGAGTAACATTTCACTGGAATATGTTTTAAAATGCATAGGCCTATGGTACTTCAAAATGTCATAAAAATAGAGACACTTTGGCTCCAAGTACAAGGGAAAATGATCTAGTGAGGAGTTTTTCTTTTGTGGTTTGAAATAAAATTATTATGTATGCTGCTGGATACATAATCAGCAGCCTGAGCTCCACCTCTCTGACATTTGGGGTGGCAGGTAGCCTAGTGGTTAGTGTTGGACTAGTAACAGAAAGGTTGCAAGATCATATCCCCGAGCTGACAAGGTAAAATCTGTTGTTCTGCCCCTGAACAAGGCAGTTAACCCACTGTTCCTAGGCTGTCATTGAAAATAAGAATTTGTTCTTAACTGACTTGCCTAGTTAAATAAAGGTCAAATACTGTGTTCTCTGCTCTAGTCACTTCTCCCTGCACAGCCCCATTCCCTTTGTCTGGCTCCTCCTCTTCACTCCCAGACACATCAGGGTCCCGTGTGTGCAGGCTGTACGTTCGTGTCGGTAGGATGGGGGGGGCTATGTGTGGGATAATATCATATCCATCCACTAATCAAACATCACCATGAAAAACATTATAATAATTGCATCTGTTGACATGACAGCACACTAACCATGGCATGTTAAATCATGGTGGTTAACATACATATGATCATGTGAGCTTCAGAAGTGATTTACAACATTCATGTGTGTGGGGAAGTCTTTAGAGTGACTATGTGGATGTGGTTCTTTATGTCACACTGTGTGACCCTATAGGTTAACCCTATTCTGACAGACATGTTTATTCAATTTCGTCTCTCATCCATTCCATCTCTCAATGTTCTCTCTTTGAGTGACAGTATCTTATGTCCAGGACAAGAGAAAAAAAACATCTATATCGGCTCAAACCCCACCCTGAGTCTGACCCGATCGACCCCATCCTTTCTGTTCTGACACACACACACACACACACACACACACACACACACACACACACACACACACACACACACACACACACACACACACACACACACACACACACACACACACACACACACACACACACACACACACACACACACACGTCATGGAGAAAAGCTTTAAGTCAGTCATTGGACAGACTTGAAAGCAGAATGATTGGTTAAAAATTTATGTAATAAACAAAAGCTGACAAAATTAAATCTATTTGCGCTTCAAGCTTTTTAGAAGGCACAAAGTAGTGTTTTCAGGGGCCTATATAGACGCAGAACTGACACTTTCTTGTACATGATGTTCCAACTAAGCTTTTGTTTATAGGTCAATTTCTATGGTGTTCTTTAGTAAACAAACGGCCACTATGACAAACGTGCATGATGTGTATCAAACGTGCACTGTCACAACCTGCGGCTTCTCCCCTACCCTTTACCTAACATCACAACTTCGGCAGAGCAGACACACTTGCACTATTGTACTGTGGTTTCCAACCATTTTTTGGTTACTGTACCACAAACTGAATTTTCCTCTGCCTGGAGTACCCCTGAAGTACATTTTAATAATATGCCTATGGTCCCATGAGTCTTCAAGTACCCCCTGTGGACAGCCTAGTACCTGTTCGGGAACCATTGCTTTAGTACACGTTAACAAACCCCACATACAAAACGCACGAAATAAGTCTGAAATAATTAGGTCTAAAAAATAAATCTAAGAAAGAAAATTACTAAACAATACTTGTCAAATTTGTATGTATGTGCTTCTTAGTAGTGGATAAAAGGCCGGTTAAGCATGGTAAGCAGGTTTAAATCAAGGGAAAAAGTCCACATAAAGCAAATGTGGTCAGTGGACTTTTTATATTAAAATTGTTTTAAAAATCTGTCTCAAAGTACATATATATAAAAATCACCAACAGCTTACCTCCAATAATAATTTAGACTCTTTGCCACTGGACGCTCACTTCACTTGCATAGCGCTCCGTCTCGCCTCGCCTTGTTGACTAGAGTACCTCATTTCTAGATCTATCTTTGAACGTTTTCTTTATGTCACCTCTAAGCGCTGCGTTTCTATTACACCTATCTCATTCAGTTTATAATCTAGCTGTCGGGATGTGTAGACTGCCTGTAGCCTAACGGTTAGTTCATACGAGACGAGTCCCAGTCCTAAAATGGATAATCGGTAACGTAAACTCACCCCATTCCGTACAAATGTGCGTAACCGCGACATTCAAACGAGGCTACAAAGAAAACTAATGGGACTGTAGCGACTGTGTTGACTTCAAAATCTGGGGTGTGAACTAGGTTTCTATTCAAGCGTTGATCGACATGGTAATGGCTCTATAGTATTGGAGAAAAGTTGAAAAAAACGGGCCCTCCGTTACATCGGGACGTGTCATGTCGTAACGTACAGCACGCATAAAGCAACTATTTCTGTCTTACAATCTCTCTCCACCAGGTGTAGCACTTCTCTCATCGTTTAAAAACAAGGGGGTAAGGGGGATACCTAGTCATTTTTTGCGTCATCATTGCATGCGATTATCATTCTCAAAGCCGCTGTTTACTTCTAAGATCACTTTAGCACCGCCCTAAAAACCCGATTCAAATTCAACACAAACCTTCAAATAGGTATGTAATGATACATTATATAAACTCTTTATAGTGTTTTATTTACATTTTAGAGGCGATAAGGTGATAAGTTGGACAGATCGAGTGAAAAAAAGCAATTTTCCCACACGACATCTCTCCTTCTCACTATCACGCATTAGTTTTGCTTCCCCCTCCCCGCCATTTTTAAAAAGACCAGACGGGGCTCATTGCTTGCTTGAATTATGCAGAAACGGGCAGTGTTTAGGTCATGTAATTGATTCTGTTGGAAAGGGGAGAAATTGTGCTTTACAATGGTATTGACATTACAGTTGATTATTATTTTGCCACTATGGCCTATTTATCTTACCTCATTTGCACACACTGTATATAGACTTTTCTATTGTGTTATTGACTGTATGTTTGTTTATTCCATGTGTAACTCTGTGTTGTTGTTTGTGTTGCACTGCTTTGCTTTATCTTGGCTAGGTCGCAGTTGTAAATGAGAACTTGTTCTCAACTGGCCTACCTGGTTAAATAAAGGTGAAAAAAAATACCAGTGTGCCATCACAGCAGCAAGATTTGTGACTTGTTACCACAAGAAAAGGGCAACCAGTGAAGAACAAACACCATTGTAAATACCACCCATATTTATGTTTATTTTCCCTTTTGTACTTCAACCATTTTCATATCGTTACAACTGTATATATACACATATGACATTTGAAGTGTCTTTATTCTTTTGGAACCTCTGAGTGTAATGTTTACTGTTCATTTTTGTTTATTTCACTTTTGTATATTATCTACTTCATTTGCTTTGGCAATGTTATCATATGTTTCCCATGCCAATAAAGCCACTTGAAGAGCGAGAGCGATTCTTACATGCTGACCAGACCGGACACGTCGCATTTGCGAGCGTCGCAAAATAAATTTAGAAATCCATGTTATTCAATTATTGCGCCAACGAGCGTCTGCGTTGCCAAGGGCTAAAATAGAACTCCCTTCTATTTCTGACGCAGATTGTGCTGAAAGTCCTGCCTCTCCCATCTCCTCATTGGTTTATAGAAGCAGGTACCTACGTGCCATCTCCTCATTGGTTATACCTACGTGGGTGATTGAAAGACGAACTGTGTTGCCAGTCGGTGTAGTAATACTATGAAAGTTTAGATGCCGACCACCATATAAGTTCAAAGATGAAAAAGCCTGGAAGGAGAGATGACTAGAAACGATTCTGTTGGCCGTTTTATGTGTGGATTAATTGTCGGAGTAGAGGAACTTGTGCATTTCAGGTAAAATAACAACTCAATGTTTATATCCCAGGACAAATTAGCTAGCAACAGCAAGCTAGCTAAATAGGCCAAATTAGCTAGCAAGTGCAAGCTAACTAGCTAAATTGCCATACATGTTTAATGCTTTTTGACCTGTCCCCAAATTAATGTCATTGGTTCAGAGTTTGTTTTGATATTTTAACCTGCGTGTCGTGATCGCGTTTGGTGTGGGGGGACAAAATAAATGTATGCGCGCAGCCGGTTTGGGTTCCGTGTTAGCTGTTGACTTCAGGCTTGCAGTTGCACTGTCCGTCCGTCTGACGTTTGTATGTCAAAGCTTCGCAACAATGTTACTACTAATCTATGCGATCAATAACTGGTGCTGTCCCAAAAGATAACCACGATCTAGAGCAGGAACACCGATGAAATAGTTAAACACTTTACAAACTAAACACGCTGAAAATAAACAAGACTTATGCAGCATTGCACGCACAAACTGCCGCGCTAACCGAGAGCTACCTCCTAGAGAGCCAGAAGAGCTATCTTTATTTCCTCCTTTCTGACCGCTGTGCTCTTAACCTCTCTAGGGTATGTGGAACGGTAGCGTCTCACCTCGTCAACAGCCAGTGAAACTGCAGGGCGCCAAATTCAAAACAACAGAAATCCCATAATTAAAATTCCTCAAACATACATGTATTTTACACCATTTTAAAGATACACTTGTTGTAAATCCACCCACAAATAGGCTTTACAACGAAAGCAAACCAAACGATTATGTTAGGTGAGTGCTTATTCACAGAAAAACACAGCCATTATTCCAGCCAAAGAGAGGAGTCACAAAAAGCAGAAATATAGATAAAATTAATCACTAACCTTTGATGATCTTCATCAGATGACACTCATAGGACTTCATGTTACACAATACATGTATGTTTTGTTTCGTAAAGTTCATATTTATATCCAAAAATCTCAGTTTACATTGGCGCGTTATGTTCAGTAGTTCCAAAACATCCGGTGATTTTGCAGAGCCACATCAATTTACAGAAATAGTCATCATAATGTTGATGAAAATACAAGTGTTACACATTGAATTTCAGATCCACTTCTCTTTAATGCAGCCGATGTGTCAGATTTCAAAAAACCTTTACGGAAAAAGCAAACCATGCAATAATCTGAGTACGGCGCTCAGACGACAAATCAACCCAAAGAGATATCCGTCATGTTGGAGTCAACATAAGTCAGAAATAGCATTATAAATATTCACTTACCTTTGATGATCTTCATCAGAATGCACTCCCAGGAATCCCAGTTCCACAATAAATGTTTGTTTTGTTCGATAATGTCCATCATTTATGTCCAAATTCCTCCTTGTTGTTCGCGCGTTCAGTACACAATCTAAACTCACGACGCGCGTGCAAGGCCAGTGGAAAGTACGGACGAAAAGTCCAAAATGTTCCGTTACAGTCCGTAGAAACATGTCAAATGATGTATAGAATCAATCTTTAGGATGTTTTTAACATAAATCTTCAATAATGTTCCAACAGGAGAATTCCTTTTGTAGCGGGTTTCTTATGTACCACAGGAGAACCAAGAAATGAAGAGCGACACCACGGCTGTCTTTTAGGCTTTTATGTTGATCTGCAATAGTATTGTGAAAAGACAGGACAGGAACACATCAGTCTCCAATGCACCATCTGACAGGTTGTTCTTTCTCTCTCAGTGTTTTCTCAGACTCACACAATCACACTCATACATAAAGCCATAATGTATACTATAAAATAATAACCAGTCCTTAATACAAAGAATGTATAATCTTAATTCTTAGACAATAGAACCATACCTGCAATAGTATTATGAAAAGACAGGACAGGAACACATCAGTCTCCAATGCACCATCTGACAAGTTGTTCTACACAGGAGCATGAAGAAAGGTAAAACACATATCCTGTCTCACATCCCCAATACATTGCTAGGTGCTTTCAGTGTTGACAGTACCAAAATACAACAACTCATGTACAAAAACACTGCAACATAAACAAGTTACAATGTGAAATCGCCTCTATTCCATTAAGACCGTAGATGAACAAACTACATCTCCCATAATGCAACGCCAGCACTAGTAGGCAAAACAGCTAACCGTCTGCATCACAGAAATGCATGCTAGCTAGCAACAGCAGCACTTTTAACACTGTAAACTATATTAATAACAACAATTAAACTCTGAAAGTTACATGTTTCAATAGTCTCACACTCCCTTATAACAATATCACCAGCATTAACCTTGGGATGTTTTATTTATTTCAAGTTATGGACTTCTACAAAGGAATAATCTGCAACACATACCTTTCTCTCTCAGTGTTTTCTCGGACTGAGGAGAGCGGGAGCTACGGGTAGTACCAGGGTGTTAGTAGGTCACACAAGCACCCAGATGAAATAAAATACATTTAATGAAACAAAACCCGAAGATGTTAACATCATTCAGCTACTGTAGCTGCCTACCTAACATCAACAGGCAGCACCAGTAGCGCAACAATTAAAAATAGACACCAAAAGTAAAGTTCCTGGAGATCATAGCGATCTGACTCCCCACTTCTGTCTGAACTTGGAATATTCCTGTTCGCGGGCTTTGGCCACTGACCCTCAACCTGGATGTTCTGTTCTGGTTGTGTACTATTCTAATAATTTGAAGTTTGATGGAATTTCCATTTTAACTCTACTACACTTTGTCTTCAGAAAAGCAAATGGAACAGAGCTCTCACGTGAACGAGCGTCACGAGCTCAAAGCATTCTGCCAGACCTCTGACTCATTCCCCTCTCATTCGGCCCCACCTCACAGTAGAAGCATCAAAGAAGGTTCTATAGACTGTTGACATCTAGTGGAAGCCTTGGGAAGTGCAACATGACCCCATTTACACTGTATCTTGGATAAGCAAAGAGTTGAAAACCTACAAACCTCAGATTTCCCACTTCCTGGTTGGATTTTTTTCTCAGGTTTTTGCCTGCCATATGAGTTCTGTTATACTCACAGACATCATTCAAACAGTTTTAGAAACTTCAGAGTGTTTTCTATCCAAATCTACTAATAATATGCATATCCTAGGATCTGGGCCTTACTCTGGGCACGCTTTTCATCCGGACGTGAAAATACTGCCCCCTACCCAGAAGAAGTTAAGTGGCAGCGCACGGTGAAGGCTCCGTGCAGGATTTCGCCATAAGGTGCCTTATTCTAAAATAGATTAAACTGCCCCCCCCATCAATCTACACCCAATAATCCATGATGACAAAGCATTTTTGTTAATTTATGCTAAAGTAACAGTATACCTTCCGTCCCTCTCCTTGCCCTTACTCGAATCAGGGACCCTCTGCACACATCGACAACAGCCACCCTCGAAGCATCATTACCCATCACTCCACAGAAGCCGCAGCACTTGCAGGGCAAGGGGAACAACTACTTCAAGGTCTCAGAGCGAGTGACGTCACCGATTGAAACGCTATTAGTACGCACCACTGCTAACTAGCTAACCATTTCACATCAGTTACACTCACCCCCCTTTTGACCTCCTCCTTTTCCGCAGCAACCAGTGATCCGGGTCAACGGCATCAATGTAACAGCATAGCTTCCGTCCCTCTCCTCGCCCCTACCTGGGCTCGAACCAGGGACCCTCTGCACACATCAACAACGAAGCATCGTTACACATCGCTCCACAAAAGCCACGGCCCTTGCAGAGCAAGGGGAACAACTACTTCAAGGTCTCAGAGCGAGTGACGTCACTGATTGAAACACTATTAGCCGCTAACTAGCTAGCCATTTCACATCGGTTACACTAAATTAAAAAACGGAAATATATTTACATAAATATTACAGCGATTACAGCTTCGAGTCTTGGGTATGATGCTACAAGCTTGGCACACCTGTATTTGGGGAGTTTCTCCCATTCTTCTCTGCAGATCCTCTCAAGTTCTGTCAGGTTGAATAGGAAGCTTTGCTGCACAGCTATTTTCAGGTCTCTCCAGAGATGTTCGATCAGGTTCAAGTCAAAATCAAATAAAATGTTATTGGTCACATACACATGGTTAACAGATGCTAATGCGAGTAATATCTAACAAGTAATCTAACAATTTCACAACAACTACCTTATACACAAGTGTAAAGGAATGAATAAGGATATGTACAGTGGGGGAAAAAAGTATTTAGTCAGCCACAATTGTGCAAGTTCTCCCACTTAAAAAGATGAGAGAGGCCTGTAATTTTCATCATAGGTACACTTTATGACAGACAAAATGAGAACGATTCCAGAAAATCACATTGTAGGATTTTTTATGAATTTATTTGCAAATTATGGTGGAAAATAAGTATTTGGTCAATAACAAAAGTTTCTCAATACTTTGTTATACACCCTTTGTTGGCAATGACAGAGGTCAAATGTTTTCTGTAAGTCTTCACAAGGTTTTCACACACTGTTGCTGGTATTTTGGCCCATTCCTCCATGCAGATCTCCTCTAGAGCAGTGATGTTTTGGGGCTGTTGCTGGGCAACACGGACTTTCAACTCCCTCCAAAGATTTTCTATGGGGTTGAGATCTGGAGACTGGCTAGGCCACTCCAGGACCTTGAAATGCTTTTTACGAAGCCACTCCTTTGTTGCCCGGGCGGTGTGTTTGGGATCATTGTCATGCTGAAAGACCCAGCCACGTTTAATCTTCAATGCCCTTGCTGATGGAAGGAGGTTTTCACAAAAAATCTCACGATACATGGCCCCATTCATTCTTTCCTTTACACGGATCAGTCGTCCTGGTCCCTTTGCAGAAAAACAGCCCAAAAGCATGATGTTTCCACCCCCATGCTTCACAGTAGGTATGGTGTTCTTTGGATGCAACTCAGCATTCTTTGTCCTCCAAACACGACGAGTTGAGTTTTTACCAAAAAGTTCTATTTTGGTTTCATCTGACCATATGACATTCTCCCAATCTTCTTCTGGATCATCCAAATGCTCTCTAGCAAACTTCAGACGGGCCTGGACATGTACTGGCTTAAGGAGGGGGACACGTCTGGCACTGCAGGATTTGAGTCCCTGGTGGCGTAGTGTGTTACTGATGGTAGGCTTTGTTACTTTGGTCCCAGCTCTCTGCAGGTCATTCACTAGGTCCCCCCGTGTGGTTCTGGGATTTTTGCTCACCGTTCTTGTGATCATTTTGACCCCACGGGGTGAGATCTTGCGTGGAGCCCCAGATCGAGGGAGATTATCAGTGGTCTTGTATGTCTTCCATTTCCTAATAATTGCTCCCACAGTTGATTTCTTCAAACCAAGCTGCTTACCTATTGCAGATTCAGTCTTCCCAGCCTGGTGCAGGTCTACAATTTTGTTTCTGGTGTCCTTTGACAGCTCTTTGGTCTTGGCCATAGTGGAGTTTGGAGTGTGACTGTTTGAGCTTGTGGACAGGTGTCTTTTAAATCAAATCAAATTTTATTTGTCACATACACATGGTTAGCAGATGTTAATGCGAGTGTAGCGAAATGCTTGTGCTTCTAGTTCCGACAATGCAGTAATAACCAACAAGTAATCTAACCTAACAATTCCACAACTACTACCTTATACACACAAGTGTAAAGGGATAAAGAATATGTACATAAAGATATATGAATGAGTGATGGTACAGTACGGCATAGGCAAGATGCAGTAGATGGTATAGAGTACAGTATATACATATGAGATGAGTAATGTAGGGTATGTAAACATAAAGTGGCATAGTTTAAAGTGGCTAGTGATACATGTATTACATAAAGATGGCAAGATGCAGTAGATGATATAGAGTACAGTATATACATATACATATGAGATGAGTAATGTAGGGTATGTAAACATTATATTAAGTGGCATTGTTTAAAGTGGCTAGTGGTACATTTTTACATAATTTCCATCAATTCCCATTATTAAAGTGGCTGGAGTTGAGTCAGTATGTTGGCAGCGGCCGCTAAATGTTAGTGGTGGCTGTTTAACAGTCTGATGGCCTTGAGATAGAAGCTGTTTTTCAGTCTCTCGGTCCCTGCTGTGATGCACCTGTACTGACCTCGCCTTCTGGATGATAGCGGGGTGAACAGGCAGTGGCTTGGGTGGTTGTTGTCCTTGATGATCTTTATGGCCTTCCTGTGACATCGGGTGGTGTAGGTGTCCTGGAGGGCAGGTAGTTTGCCCCCGGTGATGCGTTGTGCAGACCTCACTACCCTCTGGAGAGCCTTACGGTTGTGGGCGGAGCAGTTGCCGTACCAGGCGGTGATACAGCCCGACAGGATGCTCTCGATTGTGCATCTGTAGAAGTTTGTGAGTGCTTTTGGTGACAAGCTGAATTTCTTCAGCCTCCTGAGGTTGAAGAGGCGCTGCTGCGCCTTCTTCACAACGCTGTCTGTGTGGGTGGACCAATTCAGTTTGTCCGTGATGTGTACACCGAGGAACTTAAAACTTTCCACCTTCTCCACTACTGACCCGTCGATGTGGATAGGGGGGTGCTCCCTCTGCTGTTTCCTGAAGTCCACAATCATCTCCTTTGTTTTGTTGACGTTGAGTGTGAGGTTATTTTCCTGACACCACACTCCGAGGGCCCTCACCTCCTCCCTGTAGGCCGTCTCGTCGTTGTTGGTAATCAAGCCTACCACTGTAGTGTCATCCGCAAACTTGATGATTGAGTTGGAGGCGTGCATGGCCACGCAGTCGTGGGTGAACAGGGAGTACAGGAGAGGGCTCAGAACGCACCCTTGTGGGGCCCCAGTGTTGAGGATAAGCGGGGTGGAGATGTTGTTACCTACCCTCACCACCTGGGGGCGGCCCGTCAGGAAGTCCAGGACCCAGTTGCACAGGGCGGGGTCGAGACCCAGGGTCTCGAGCTTGATGACGAGTTTGGAGGGTACTATGGTGTTAAATGCTGAGCTGTAGTCGATGAACAGCATTCTCACATAGGTATTCCTCTTGTCCAGATGGGTTAGGGCAGTGTGCAGTGTGGTTGCGATTGCGTCGTCTGTGGACCTATTGGGTCGGTAAGCAAATTGGAGTGGGTCTAGGGTGTCCGGTAGGGTGGAGGTGATATGGTCCTTGACTAGTCTCTCAAAGCACTTCATGATGACGGAAGTGAGTGCTACGGGGCGGTAGTCGTTTAGCTCAGTTACCTTAGCTTTCTTGGGAACAGGAACAATGATTGCCCTCTTGAAGCATGTGGGAACAGCAGACTGGGATAAGGATTGATTGAATATGTCCGTAAACACACCAGCCAGCTGGTCTGCGCATGCTCTGAGGACGCGGCTGGGAATGCCGTCTGGGCCTGCAGCCTTGCGAGGGTTAACACGTTTAAATGTTTTACTCACCTCGGCTGCAGTGAAGGAGAGCCCGCAGGTTTTGGTAGCGGGCCGTGTCAGTGGCACTGTATTGTCCTCAAAGCGAGCAAAAAAGTTATTAAGCCTGTCTGGGAGCAAGACATCCTGGTCCGCGACGGGGCTGGTTTTCTTTTTGTAATCCGTGATTGACTGTAGACCCTGCCACATACCTCTTGTGTCTGAGCTGTTGAATTGCGACTCTATTTTGTCTCTGTACTGGGACTTAGCTAGTTTGATTGCTTTGCGGAGAGAATAGCTACACTGTTTGTATTCGGTCAAGTTTCCGGTCACCTTGCCCAGGTTAAAAGCAGTGGTTCGCGCTTTCAGTTTCACGCGAATGCTGCCGTCAATCCACGGTTTCTGGTTTGGGAATGTTTTAATCGTTGCTGTGGGTACGACATCGTCAATGCACTTTCTAATGAACTCGCTCACCGAATCAGCATATTCGTCAATGTTGTTGTTGGACGCAATGCGGAACATATTCCAATCCGCGTGATCGAAGCAGTCTTGAAGCGTGGAATCAGATTGGTCGGACCAGCGTTGAACAGACCTGAGCGAGGGAGCTTGTTGTTTTAGTTTCTGTTTGTAGGCTGGAAGCAACAAAATGGAGTCGTGGTCAGCTTTTCCGAAAGGAGGGCGGGGGAGGGCCTTATATGCGTCGCGGAAGTTAGTATAACAATGATCCAAGGTTTTACCAGCCCTGGTAGCACAATCGATATGCTGATAGAATTTAGGGAGTTTTGTTTTCAGATTGGCCTTGTTAAAATCCCCAGCTACGATGAATGCAGCCTCAGGGTGTGTGGTTTCCAGTTTACAAAGAGTCAGATAAAGTTCGTTCAGGGCCATCGATGTGTCTGCTTGGGGGGGGATATATACGGCTGTGATTATAATCGAAGAGAATTCCCTTGGTAGATAATGCGGTCGACATTTGATTGTGAGGAGTTCTAGATCAGGTGAACAGAATGACTTGAGTTCCTGTATGTTGTTATGATCACACCACGTCTCGTTAATCATAAGGCATACCCCCCGCCCCTCTTCTTACCAGAAAGATGTATGTTTCTGTCGGCGCGATGCGTGAAGAAACCAGCTGGCTGCACCGACTCCGTTAGCGTCTCTTGAGTTAGCCATGTTTCCGTGAAGCAGAGAACGTTACAATCTCTGATGTCTCTCTGGAATGTTACCCTTGCTCGGATTTCATCGACCTTATTGTCAAGAGACTGGACATTGGCGAGTAGTATGCTAGGGAGTGGAGCGCGATGTGCCCGTCTCCGAAGCCTGACCAGGAGACCGCTACGTTTGCCCCTTTTACGGCGTCGCATAGGGTCGCCGGCTGGGATCAGATCCATTGTATTGGGTGGAAGGCAAAACACTGGATCCGTTTCGGGAAAGTCATATTCCTGGTTGGAACGATGGTGAGTTGACGTTGCTCTTATATTCAGTAGTTCCTCCCGACTGTATGTAATGAAACCTAAGATTACCTGGGGTACCAATGTAAGGAATAACACATAAAAAAAACAAAATACTGCATATTTTCCAAGGAACGCGAAGCGAGGCGGCCATCTTGGTCGGCGCCGGAAGTTATCAGTTTATACTGATAACAAGTTCAAACAGGTGCCATTAATACAGGTAACGAGTGGAGGACAGAGGAGCCTCTTAAAGAAGAAGTTACAGGTCTGTGAGAGCCAGAAATCTTGCTTGTTTGTAGGTGACCAAATACTTATTTTCCACCATAATTTGCAAATAAATTCATTACAAATCCTACAATGTGATTTTCTGGAATTTTTTTTCTCATTTTGTCTGTCATAGTTGAAGTGTACCTATGATGAAAATTACAGGCCTCTCTCATCTTTTTAAGTGGGAGAACTTGCACAATTGGTGGCTGACTAAATACTTATTTGCCCCACTGTACAAATAAATATATGGTTGAGCGATGGCTGTGCGGCTTAGGCAAGATGCATTAGATGGTATAGAGTACAGTATATACATATGAGATGAGTCATGTAGGGTATGTAAACATATAAAGTGGCATTGTTAAAAGTGACTAGTGATACACTTATTACATCCAAATGTTAATTATTAAAGTGGCTAGAGATTTGAGTCAGTATGTTGGCAGCAGCCACTAAATGTTAGTGATGGCTGTTCTTGAGATTGAAAAAAAGCTTCTGTCTCTCGGTCCCAGCTTTGATGCATCTGTACTGACCTCACCTTCTGGATGATAGCGGGGTGAACAGGAAGTGGCTCGGGTGGTTGTTATCCTTGATGATCTTTTTGGCCTTCCTGTGACATCGGGTGCTGTAGGTGTCATGGAGGGCAGGTAGTTTCCCCCCGATGATGCGTTGTGCGGACCGCACCACCCTCTGGAGAGCCTTACGGTTGTGGGCAGAGCAGTTGCCGACAGGATGCTCTCGATTGTGCATCTGTAAAAGTTTGTGAGTGTTTTCGGTGACAAGCCAAATTTCTTCAGCCTCCTTAGGTTGAAGAGGCACTGTTGCGCCTTCTTCGCCACACTCTCTGTGTGGGTGGACCATTTCAGTTTGTCTGTGATGTGTACGCCGAAGTACTTAAAACTTTCCACCTTTTCCACTACTGTTCCGTCGATGTGGATAGAGAGGTGCTCCCTCTGCTGTTTCCTGAAGTCCACGATCATCTCCTTTGTTTTGTTGACGTTGAGTGTGAGGTTATTTTCCTGACACCACACTCTGAGGCCCTCACCTCCTCCCTGTCGGCCGTCTCGTCGTTGTTGGTAATCAAGCCTACCACTGTAGTGTCGTCTGCAAACTTGATGATTGAGTTGGAGGCGTGCATGGCCACGCAGTCATGGATGAACAGGGAGTACAAGAGGGGGCTGAGAACGCACTGTGATGAGAATTATGTTCTCAATGTTCATAAACCCAATTCAATGAACTACTCAGCCTGAAACCCAGAATTTGTAGGAAACTGGTTGAAATGAATCAGACAGAGGCCCAGCTACAATAGTCAGCAAAGTTTATTTACGAGAGCACTGCTTATCATTTCCTGTACATTGGTCTATATACCTCACATTTCATCATAAATGTCCCTCCTCCTCTCGGAAACAATGACAATATAGTTCACGAGTCTTCTCCTTCTCATACATTGCCTGCCACCTGTTATACAATCTACTACAAGCCCAAGGTCTCTCCCCTCCCTGGGTGGGGACAGAATGTCCTGAAAGGAACACAGTAGTACAGCTTGTCTGTCGATAGCTCCTCTTATCTCATACATTGTCTCACACTTGCACCCTGCTTACATACTAAAAAGGAACAAAAAGTCCTTGTACTAGTTCTGACTAAAACTAGACACATCAGATTTAAATGTATGATTCTAATAAATTTCATACAATCATACAGTGACAGGGTAGAATTCTGTTAGTTATAATTCTACATTAAATGTATACATAATTTAGTCATTACTCATAACATTCATAACACACACCCTTGTGGTGCCCTAGTGTTGAGGATAAGTGGGGTGGAGATGTTGTTTCCTACCCTCACCACCTGGGGGTAGCACGTCAGAAAGTCCAGGACCCAGTTGCACAGGGCGGGGTTGAGACCCAGGGTCTCGAGCTTAATGACAAGTTTGGAGGGTACTGTGGTGTTAAATGCTGAGCTGTAATCGATGAACAGCATTCTGACATAGGTATTCCTCTTGTCCAGATGGGTTAGGGCAGAGTGCAGTGTGATTGCGTCGTCTGTGGACCTATTGGGGCAGTAAGCAAATTGGAGTGGGTCTAGGGTGTCAGGTAGGGTGGAGGTGATATGATCCTTGACTAGTCTCTCAAAGCACTTCATGATGACGGAAGTGAGTGTTACAGGGCGATAGTCTTTAGCTCAGTTACCTTAGCTTTCTTATGAACAGGAACAATGGTGGTGGCCCTCTTGAAGCATGTGGGAACAGCAGATTGTAATAAGGATCGATTGAAAAACACACCAGCCAGCTGGTCTGCGCATGCGGCTAGGGATGCCGTCTGGGCCGGCAGTCTTGCGAGGGTTAACACGTTTAAATGTTTCACTTACGTTGGCTGTGGTGAAGGAGAGCCCGCAGGTTTTGGTAGCGGGCCGTGTATTGTCCTCAAAGCAAGCAAAGAAGTTGTTTAGTTTGTCTGGGAGTAAGACGTCGGTGTCCGCGATGGGGCTAGTTTTCTTTTTGTAATCCGTGATTGACTGTAGACCCCACATACGTCTCGTATTTGAGCCGTTGAATTGCGACTCTACTTTGTCTCTATACTGACGCTTAGCTTGTTTGATTGCCTTGCGGAAGGAATAGCTACACTGTTTTCGGTCATGTTTCCGGTCGCCTTGCCATGATTTAAAGCAGTGGCTCGCAGCGAATGCTGCCATCAATCCACGGTTTCTGGTTGGGGAAGGTTTTAGTCGTCACCGTGGGTACGACTTCACCAATGAACTTGCTAATAAACTCACTCGCCGAATCAGCGTATACATCAATGTTGTTGTCTGAGGCTATCCGGAACATATCCCAGTCCAAGTGATCGAAGCAATCTTGAAGCGTGGAATCAGATTGGTCGGACCAGCGTTGAACAGACCTGACCACGGGCGTTTCCCGTTTTAGTTTCTGTCTATAGGCTGGGAGCAACAAAATGGAGTCGTGGTCAGATTTGCCGAAAGCAGGGCGAGGGAGGGCTTTGTATGCGTAGCAATGATCCAGAATGCTGCCAGCAAGTCCAGGCTCTGGCTGGTCCACTCAAGGACATTCAGAGACTTGTCCCGAAGCCACTCCTGTGTTGTCTTGGCTGTGTGCTTAGGGTCGTTATCCTGTTGGAAGGTGAACCATCGCCCCAGTCGGAGGTCCTGAGCAGGTTTTCATCAAGGATCTCTCTTGATGGAGCTCCCCAGGTGTGCGTGCTCAGTCCCCTCCTGTACTCCCTGTTCACCTACGACTGCATGGGCAGGCACGACTCCAACACCATCATTAAGTTTGCTGACGACACAACAGTGGTAGGCCTGATCACTGACAAGGACGAAACAGCCTATTGGGAGGTCAGAGACCTGGCCGGGTGGTGCCAGAATAACAACCTATCCCTCAACGTAACCAAGACTAAGGAGATGATTGTGGACTACAGGAAAAGGAGCACTGTGCACGTCCCCATTCTCATCGACGGGGCTGTAGTGGAGCAGGTTGAGAGCTTCAAGTTCCTTGGTGTCCACAACAACAAACTAGATTGGTCCAAACACACCAAGACAGTCGTGAAGAGGGCACAACAAAGCCTATTCCCCCTCAGGAAACTAAAAAGATTTGGCATGGGTCCTGAGATCCTCAAAAGGTTCTACAGCTGCAACATCGAGAGCATCCTGACCGGTTGCATCACTGCCTGGTACGGCAATTGCTCGGCCTCCTACCGCAAGGCACTTCAGAGGGTAGTGCATACGGCCCAGTACATCACTGGGGCAAAGCTGCCTGCCATCCAGGACCTCTACACCAGGAAGGCCCTAAAAATGGTCAAATACCCCAGCCACCCCAGTCATGTTCTCTATACTACCGCATGGCAAGCGGTACCAGAGTGCCAAGTCTAGGACAAAAAGGCTTTTCAACAGTTTTTACCCCCAAGCCATAAGACTCCTGAACAGGTAACCAAATGGTTACCCGGACTATTTGCATTGTGTGCCCACCAACCCCTTTTTTACACTGCTGCTACTCTCTGTTCATCATATATGCATAGTCACTTTAACTATACATTCATGTACATACTACCTAAATTGGCCCGCCCAACCAGTGCTCCCGCACATTGGCTAACCGGGCTATCTGTATTGTGTCCCACCAACCCCTCTTTTTACACTTCTGCTACTCTGTTCATCATATATGCATAGTCACTTTAACGATACCTACATGTACATACTACCTCAATAAGCCTGACTAACAGGTGTCTGTATATAGCCTTGCTACTCTTTTTTCAAATGTCTTTTTGCTTTTTTATTTCATTACTTACCTACACGCACACCTTTCTCCCCCACACCATTGGTTAGAGCCTGTAAGTGAGCATTTCACTGTAAGGTCTACACCCGTTGTATTCGGCGCACGTGACAAATAAACTTTGATTTGTACTTTGCGCAGTTCATCTTTACCACAATCCTGACTAGTCTTCTAGTCCCTGCCGCTGAAAAACATCCCCACATCTTGTCTCGGAGCTCTACAGATGATTCCTTCCACCTCATGGTTTGGTTTTTGCTCTGACATGTACTGTCAACTGAGACTTTATATAGACAGGTGTGTGCCTTTCCAAATCATGTCCAACCAATTGAATTTACCACAGGTGGACTCCAATCAAGTTGTAGAAACATTAATGCTCAATGGCGAGAGCATGCACTAGAGCTCAATTTTGAGTCTCATAGAAAGAGTCTAAATACATAAATCTTAATGTATTAAAAAAAGTGCATATTTCTTCCTAATAACCTGTTTTCCCTTTGTCATTATATGTAGAGGTATTAAATTGTTGTTTTTCATAAATTTTAGAATAAGGCTGTAATGTAACAAAATGTGGAAAAGGGGGTCTGAATACTTTCCGAATGCACAGTAGACAGTTTATCTGCTGGACAAGGATTGTCCCGACTTTCAAGAATCCCTGAGCTAAGGGGCAGATGTAGCCAGGCTATAAATAAGTGCAGGCAGAAACTTACAGGTAGCTTACAACAAATGCGAGCAGACAACTTTATTTAACATTATTAAAAAAGTTCCATTAAACCATATCACATTAAACAATGGAAGCCTGCTTTTTTTGTCCCAACATTTTACAAGAAACAGTAAAAAAGATGAAGCATCATTGAAATACCTTTTTTTATTTTTTTATTCGCAATTAGATCCAAGATAAGAGCATAAAATAAATGTGGCACTGGCTAGTCCAGAACAGGCACTCAAGTCCTGCTTAACCATACAAGTCAGTTTGGTACTGCATATTATATTGACGTCCCCTTCCTCCCATCACACCTCTTCTTGATGTGGTGGGTCAAATGTAATCTCGCAAGCCTTCATCTCAAGCTCTCTCGTTTACAATATGAAATGTCTGTAAGAAGTAAAAGGTGACTGTAAGGGCCAGTAGTCCTCATTCAGGATGTCCGTCTCCCTTTCTCAAAATGTGATATTCATTCCTCCTAAAATGGCCCATTCCCATAGAAAAACAGTGACGCGCACCTCATGTGTAGGCTACTGTGGGGCTTCAGGTGCGTGTAGTTGGCTGGCCCAACATACAGGTGGCACTCAGCAGGGAAGGGTGGCTGCTGACATGCATGGTCCCTGCTGTGGAGTACTTGAGGAAAGTAGCGCGAGTGTCTCTGCTCTGGGCCCGGGCTGCAGCCCTTGCCTGGATGAGCATTATCCTCAGCAGGGTCGTCTCACTGAAGGAGGCAGACAGGAGAAAAAGTTTGGGTCAAAACACAACAGAAGTACATTCCACTTCAAAGTCTAATAGTGAAAATTATTGGGTATCATGTCAAGTATATTTGCAATCAAGAAAAGAGCCTCTCCTCACCTGCCTATGTGGATACTGGAGGCAACACACCAGGCAGTCTCTCCCTCTGGGGTGGGGGGCTCCTGCAGTACCCTGCGGGACAGACAGAGGGCAGCACCAGCCAGGTGGGCAGCCAGGAACACCACACACTGTCCCTCCAACAGAGAGAGCTCCAGAATATAACGGCCCATCCACACCAACTGGATGTAGAGACACGTAAAGGGGGACGTTCCAGCTTGTCTTTATTGCGGTTTTGCTGCACATCAGATTACTAACATGTTCAGGTGGATCTGATAATCTGAGCAGTTTGACTAGCAACTAGGTTAAATTTGGCCAATGTGGTTTCTGTCTGAACATTCCCAGGGCGCCACATAGCACTTGCTAAGTGCTAATTCACACTTCTGCATTGTGCGGTTTATTTCTGAAAGTTTTATATTCCTATTAAGATGTCCAGTGAAGGTAGACATGCAATTTGTTGACATCACAATACGGTCCCAATTTGGATACATATTATCCTGAATGAAAAAAAAAAATAACGGTGTTAAATTCACTGTTCTGTCATTTGAGGGAACTGTCGGAGGCACTCGTCTTGTTACCTCACCAACATTTAGAAAATAAAGGAGCCAACATGGCATCCATTGTAGAATCTGGCTGAACTTCTCAGGGTTAAAGTGTTGAGGGTTCACCCACCTTGGCGCTGCAGTGGGCGATTGAGGCAGAGAGGAGCAGGAAGTGCAGCGGAGAGCAGTGGGAAAGCTCAAACTTCAGCTCAGTGAGGACCTGGCGCTCCATACGGAGCAGCTGTCTATTGGAGTAGCCATTCTCCATGAGGTAGCACAGCTCAGACACCTGGAGAGGGAGGGGGTTGGAGAACACTAGAGAAAGCCCTGGTCCAAAAACCACCCTGCTCAATCCCCTTCTCTAGCTCCCACTGTCAGTGTTTGAAAGTCTGGAAGAACACGACATATATCCAACTCTTACTTGATTATGCTATACCAAGCTAGGCATAATGGCTTCAGTGAGGGAAAACATTGGTGAAGAACACCATATGTATCTGACCCAGGTCTGATGTAGAATACCTCAGGGAGAAGACACTCTTCTTTCTTGGCAGCCAGGAAAAGACAGACCATTCCCAGCAGCTGCAGTTTGGCTGTGTTCACCTTGATCTGGTGTAGGCAGCGGTTCAGGAGGTGGATAGACAAGTAGAGGGTCTCCTCTGAGAAATGGAACACCTCCTGTAAGAGGCAGGGGTGATGGGAGGACACAATGGCCTGAATTCTACCACATACATTTAGTCTTAGGTAAGCTGAAGGGCATCTGCTTAAACTGCTTCACTTTAGAAGGTCAACCTGTTGTCAAGTGCACATTTCCTAAATTTGAGAAGTAGCAAGTTCAGTACATTTTAACCAGGAAATCCTTTTAGATAAATAGTAGAGGGACACGAGGGGAACTCACATGGACTTGGATGAGCCAGTCGACCAGGATGGCACGGGTGGTGTTTGTGAAAGGTCTGGGTAGGTCTGCATTGGGGAAGGTGAACCGCAACTGACTTCTCTGGAAAAGGAGGCAGTGTCAATGACAGAAGTACAGCAAACCAACAAAATAACGCCACTAGCTTGGTTTCCATCCCATTGGCGAAAGATTTATGCGGATATTCAAACATTTTCCCAGTGGCGTTTACACCAAACTGAAATTTGCAGACAAAAATCAGTGCGTGATGACGTATTGCACACAAATACTTAAAGTTTCCCCCCCCAAAAAAATCTAAAGTTTGCATTTCCATCGCAGTTTCAACTCTACCGATAGTTTTGTCACAAAAACGGTTGCATTAAATAGCAAATGTGCCTACTCTGGTCTTGGCCCGCCATGTCGTGACTCAAAGTTTATGGTTGCTAAAATCAATATCTTGCTGAATTAATTTTACAGACGAAAAGATCCCACCATGTTGAATGAACAAATGATCTGTACGCATTTCTAAAATTGTACCAAAACTTCCTGTTGTAGCACAGCTGACGTGATAAAAAAAGAAATGATACGGTATGACTACGTGCATAAAAACTGTAGATGCAAACCTATTTACTGATTCAAATGTAGAGCGATTCTTAACAATACAAGCCTACTCCCAATCTTGTTCAACTTTCCTAAGTTGTGACAAGAGTGTGAGCTAAAGCCTAGGAAGCAAAAAAATCCTAGGAATTAACTCTGGGATCTAACAAGACTATCTGGGTCTGAGGCAAAGGCTACTCATTACATGGAACCACCTATATTACACCCCCACCATCATGTCAGAGAAGATGTCCCATGCGTAGCTCCTGTCATAGATAAGACCAAGCGTCTCCATGGCCAGCTCAGTCTCATGACGAAACATGCCAGGCACCAACTCCTGCAGGCTATAGAGGCCCTGGAGGCCATGTAGGTAGATCAGCACAGCCTCTTCCGCCATACAGCCATCTGACCTTAGTAGAGATAGGGTTAACTTAGTACAGACATGGCTTGACACACAATTATATGCTCTATTTGGTACAGTAGTACATTGCAGTGACCTGAATGAGAGGGGCTGTCGTCCTCATGGAAGCCGATGATAATGCCATCATCTGTCGACACAGGCAGCCTCTTGGCCTGCACAGACATACACAGCAGGACAATTACATTAACACAGAGCGTGGCACAGAGGAAGGATAAGTTGTCAAAATATGGTATTGTAAGACTTGTGACGACCCTCCCACTCTGTCTGCCGTATTCTCTCTTTGTTCTTGTTTCCTTATTAGGATGCCGGTGGGCGGAGTTGGAAGGGTCGTCAGCTACATGGGAAACACCTGGGCCCGGTGTCTCCCAGGATAAATACACCACTTCCCCATTCATGGAGGAGACTCTCTCCATTCAAGACACAGACAGATTTTGGTTGTGGCTATTTGGTTTGTTTGTGTTGGCACCCTACAACACCAATACTTATCACATGTATACACGCAACCACTCACCTACACTACTGACTACACACACACACCATTGTTAATTGTATTTACTTTACCTTAGTTAACCTGTTGAGGATAGAGGGCGCTATTTTCACTTTGGGGAAAAATCGTGCCCAATTTAAACGGCCTCGTACTCTATTCTTGCTCGTACAATATGCATATTATTAGTGGATAGAAAACTCAAGTTTCTAAAACCGTTTGAATTATATCTGTGAGTAAAACAGAACTCATTTTGCAGCAAACTTCCTGTCAGAAAGTGAAAAATCTGAAATCGAGGCTCTGTTCCAGGGCCTCCCTATCAATTTGCTTGAAATTTATGACTATACATGCACTTCATACGCCTTCCACTAGATGTCAATAGGCAGTGAGAGGTGAAATGGGGAGTCTAGCTATATCTATGGTCAAAAGAGAGGTCTTGGAATGACATGACCCCAATTTCCTTTGTTCAGGAAGACGCGGGAAGGACATCAGCTTTGGCTTCTGAAAAGCTTTCCTTATAGACGGCTAATATCTCCGGCTTTGATTTTATTTGATAAATGTGATAATATCATCGTAAAGTATGTTTTTTCAATATAGTTTTATCAGATTATTGAATTTTTTTCCGGGAGTTTTGGCGTGTTCCGTTCTCTGCGTTTGGTGACGATGGACAGCTTCGCGCCACTTGGCAAGTTTTGGTTGCTAAATCAACAGACGAAGAGGACATTCTAAATCCAAACAACGATTATTCTGGACAAAGAACCCCTTGTACAAGATTCTGATGGAAGCTCACCAAAAGTAGGACCCATTTATGATGTTATTTCGTATTTCTGTCAAATGTTTACTATTAGTTTCCGCCCAGATTTTGGGCGCTCTCGCTATAACGTAAGCTGTATGTCGTACTAAAGTTATTTTTAGAATTCTAACACGGCGATTGCATTAAGAACTAGTGTATCTATCATTTCCTGTACAACATGTATTTTTTAGTAAAGTTTATGATTAGTTATTTGGTCAGAATAGGTGAGTGTCAGAAATATATCCGGAGATTCTGGAAAATAGTTGCTACGTTTTCACAATGTATAACCACGGATTTCAGCTCTAAATATGCACATTTTCGAACAAACCATATATGTATTGTGTAATATGATGTTATAGGACTGTCATCTGATGAAGTTTATGAAGGTTAGTGAAATAATTAATATCTTTTGCTGGTTTTGTCGCTATCGCTACTGTTGCCTTGAATCAATGCTGCTGTGTGGTTGGCTATTGTAGTAAGCTACTATAATGCTATATTGTGTTTTTGCTGTAAAACACTTTAAAAAATCTGAAATATTGGCTGGATTCACAAGATGTTTGTCTTTCATTTGCTGTACACCATGTATTTTTCATAAATGTTTTATGATGAGTATTTAGGTATTTCACGTTGGTCTCTATAATTACTCTGGCTGCTTCAGTGCCATTTGTGATGGTAGCTGCAATGTAAAACTATGATTTATACCTCAAATATGCACATTTTTCGAACAAAACATCGATTTATTGTATAACATGTTATAAGACTGTCATCTGATGAAGTTGTTTCTTGGTTAGTTCTTGGTTAGTTTGGTTGATTTTGTGCAAGCTACCTGTGCTGTGAAAAATGTCTGTGCTTTTTTGTATTTGGTGGTGAGCTAACAAATATAAGTGGTGTTTTCGCTGTAAAACATTTAAAATCGGACATGTTGACTGGATTCACAAGATGTTTACCTTTCATTTGCTGTATTGGACTTGTTAATGTGTGAAAGTTAAATATTTCTCAAAAATATTTTTTGAATTTCACGCTCTGCCTTTTCAGTGGAATGTGGGAGGAGTTCCGCTAGCGGAACCCCGGGGCTAGACAGGTTAAACATAAGCAAACTTAAAGGAACCTACCTGAATTTGTCCAATAGACACTCAAATTTTACAGTATGGACTAATGATTACACTCCAGAACAGAGGGGAAGAGGAAATGGAATAGAAGGTAGGTCAGGCTCTATCAGAATGAAAGAGGAGGCGTACCCATCTGGCCTCTGGCTCAGTTTTCTGGTAGGTCGCCCTGGACTCTCCCTCCTGGGGCTGCCAACGGTCTTTGGGGCCACAGGCATTGGCCATGGCTCTTAAGGGGGCTCGTCTCTCTTCCGCTACCTGTGTTGGAGGCATCCAAAAATACATCTCAGGGACGGATGAAAATGTACAGAACGGTTACCTATATAAACTCAGCAACAAAAAAAAAGTCCTCTGTCAACTGCGTTTATTTTCAGCAAACTTAACGTGTAAATATGTATGAACATAACATTCAACATCTGAAAAACAGAACAAGTTCCACAGACATGTGACTAACAGAAATGTAATAATGTGTCCCTGAAGGGGGGAGGTCAAAATGAAAAGTAAGTCAGTATCTGGTGTGGCCACCAGCTGCATTAAGTACTGCAGTGTATCTCCTCATGGACTGCACCAGATTTGCCAGTCCTTGCTGGGAGATGTTACCCCCCTCTTCCACCAAAGCACCTGCAAGTTCCTGGACATTTCTGGGGGGGGGGGGGGGGGGGGGGGGATGGCCCTATCCCTCACCTTCCGATCCAACTGGTCCCAGATGAGCTCAATGGGATTGAGATCTGGGCTCTTCGCTGGCCATGGCAGAACACTGACATTCCTCTCTTGCAGGAAATCACGCACAGAACGAGCAGTATGGCATTGTCATGCTGGAGGGTCATGTCAGGATGAGCCTGCAGGAAGGATACCACATGAGGGAGGAGGATGTCTTCCCTGTAACATACAATGTTAAGATTGCCTGCAATGACAACAAGCCCAGTCCGATGATGCTGTGACACACCACCCCAGACCATGACGGACCCTCCAGCACCAAATCGATCCCGTTCCAGAGTGCAGGCCTCGGTGTAATGCTCATTCCTTCGATGATACATGCGAATCCGACCATCACCCCTGGTGAGACAAAACCGCAACTCGTCAGTGAAAGCACTTTTTTCCAGTCCTGTCAGGTCCAGCGATGGCGAGTTTGTGCCCATAGGCGACGTTGTTGCCGGTGATGTCTGGTGAGGACCTGCCTTACAACAGGCCTACAAGCACCCAGTCCAGCCTATTGCGGACAGTCTGAGCACTAATGGAGGGATTGTGCGTTCCTGGTGTAACTCGGGCAGTTGTTGCCATCCTGTACCTGTCCCGCAGGTGTTGTATGGATGTACCGATCATGTGCAGGTGTTGTTAAACGTGGTCTGCCACTGCGAGGACAAGCAGCTGTCCGTCCTGTCTCCCTGTAGTGCCGTCTTAGGGGTCTCAGTACGGACAGTGCAATTTATTGCACAGGTCACATCTGCAGTCCTCATGTCTCCTTGCAGCATGCCTACGGCACATTCACGCAGGTGAGCAGGGACCCTGGGCATCTTTCTTTTGGTCTTTTTCCAGAGTCAGTAGAAAGGCCTCTTATATGTCCTAAATTTTCATAACTGTGACCTTAATTGCCTACCGTCTGTAAGCTGTCAGTGTCTTAATGACCGTTCCACAGGTGCATGTTAAGCATTTCACTGTAAGGTCTACACCGGTTGTATTTGGCGCATGTGACAAATAAACATTGATTTGATGTTCATTAATTGTTTATGGGTCATTGAACAAGCATGGGAAACTGTGTTTCAAGCCTTTACAATGAAGATCTGTTAAGTTATTTGGAGTTCTACAAATTATCTTTGAAAGGCAGGGTCCTGAAAAAGGGACCTTTCTTTTTTTGCTGAGTTTATATCCTAATAAGCATTCTAAAAACAGAAATGTTGACATTTGACAAATTACAATGACCCTCCCCTGGACTAGATTTAAATGACTAAACCATCCGCTTGTCTGAAATTGAAAATGCATTTCGAAAGTTTTCAGACCTTGACTTTTTCCACATTTTGTTACAGCCTCCTAAAATGGATTCAATCCCCCCCCCCCCCATATCAATCAATCTACACACAATACCCCATAATGACAAAGAGAAACCAGGTTTAGAAATTAACTGTATTAAAAACTGAAATATAACATTTACATAAGTAGTCGGACCATTTACTCTGTACTTTGTTGAAGTCCTTCGGCAGCAATTATAGCCTTGAGTCTTCTTGGGTATGACGCTACAAGCTTGGCACACCTGTATTGGGGAGTTCCTCCCATTCTTCTCTGCAGATCCTCTCAAGCTCTGTCAGGTTGGCTGGGGAGCATTACTGCACAGCCATTTTCAGGTCTCTCCAGAGAAGTTCGATCGGGTTCGAGTCTGGGCTCTGGCTGGGCCACTCAAGGACATTCAGAGACTTGTCCTGAAGCCACTCCTGTGTTGTCTTGGCTATGTGCCAAGGATCGTTATCCTGTTGGAAGGTTAACCGTCGCCCCAGTCTGAGGTCCTGAGTGCTCTGGAGCAGGTTTTCATCAAGGATCTCTGTACTTTGCTCCGTTCATCTTTGCCTCATTCCTGACTAGTTACCCAGTCCCTGCCGCTGAAAAACATCCCAACAGCATGATGCTGCCACCACCATGATTCCCCGTAGGGATGGTGCCAGGATCCCGCCAAAGATTTCAAAGCGTCACATTTGGCCTGAATGCCATCTTTCATCAGACCAGAGGATGTTGTTTCTCATGTTCTGAGAGTCCTTCAGGTGCCTTTTGACAAACTCCAAGCGGGTTGTCATGTGCCTTTTACTGAGGAGTGGCTTCCATCTGGCCACTACCATAAAGGCCTGATTGGTGGAGTGCTGCAGAGATGGTTGTCCTTATGGAAGGTTCTCCCATCTTTAGAGAGGAACTCTGGAATTCGGTCAGAGTGACTATCGGGTTCTTGGTCACCTCCCTGACCAAGGCCCTTCTCCCCCAATTGCTCAGTTTGGCCAGCTCTAGGAAGAGTCTTGGTGGTTCTGAACTACTTCCATTTTAGAATAATGGAGGCCACTGTGTTATAAGGGGACCTACAATGATAGATGTTTTTTGGTACCCTTCCTGTGCCTTCACACAATCTTGTCTCGGGGCTCTACAGACAATTCCTTCGACCTTATGGCTTGGTTTTTGCTCTGACATGCACTGCCAACCGTGGGACCTTACATAGACAGGTGTTTGCCTTTCCAAATCATGTCCAATCAATTGAATTTACCACAGGTGTACTCCAATCAAGTTGTAGAAACAGCTCAAGGATGATCAATGGAAACAGGATGCACCTGAGCTAAATTTCATCGCAAGGGTCTGAGAACACGTAAGTGAATAAGGTATGTTTTTTATAAATTAGCCAACATTTCTAAAAACCTGTTTTCACTTTGTCATTACGGGGTATTGTGTGTAGATTGATGAGATTGTATTTAAAAAAAAATCCATTTTAGAATAAGGCTGTAATGAAAAAAAAAGTGGAAAAAGGGAAGGGGTCTGAATACTTTACAAATGAACTGTGTACACACACACAGGCGATGCCACCCCTCTGATTCTCCACTGGGCGCGCAATATCAAATGCGCCTATATGCTATTTAGTGTGTTCTCGATCAAATGATTAACAGGCTACTAAGCACAGATCAAAGTTATATTTCTAAGATGCCGGGATGGTGTAAATAAAACTAGGCTGTTTTTACACACTGCAATAGATATTTCAACCCTATGCCAGTCTGCTCTTCTCTTGCTGATCAAAATCATTTGTGTGCTTCTTAACCAATGGCTGAGCAGTGTAGAGCTACGGCGGCAGTTCAGGAGGAGAGTCAACGGTTTCTGCCAAAAATTGTAGGCTTGGTCCCCACCAAAATCCACCATCTTGTGCGCAGACTAGCCCATGTTCTGTTCAGGGTGAGAAGGAGAGTGCGAAGAGGAGGACCAGAGATCAACTTTGATAGCTTGCTGCTACTATTATAATAATTCTTGACCATTATGTATTTATCAGAGTTATTGACTTCACAATAAACCAGATTCAAGTAACTTACATTACATCAGATGCATATTGGGATATCATTGTATTGTTTTTGACATTTATAGGCTAACTTTGCTTGGGAAGTAATCTAGACTGAACTATAAACGCAAAATATAAAAAGCAACACGTAAAATGTTGGTCCCATATTTCATGAGCTGAAATAAAATATCCCAGAAATGTTCCATACGTACAAAAGCTTCTCAAATTGTGCACAAATTTGTTTACATGCCTGTTAGTGAGTATTTCCCCTTTGCCAAGATAATCCATCCATTTGACAGCTGTGGTATATCAAGAAGCTGATTAAACAGCATGATCATCACACAGGTGCACCTTGTGCTATGGAAAATAAAAGGCCACTAAAACATGTAGTTGTCACAATGCCACAGATGTCTCAAGTTGAGAGAGCATGCAATTGGCATGTGGACTGCAGGAATATCCACCAGAGCCGTTGCCAAAGACTTTAATGTTAATTTCTCTACCATAAGCTGCCTCCAACTTTGTTTTAGAGAATTTGGCAGTACGTCCAACCTGCCTCACAACCGCAGACCATGTGTAACCACGCCAGCCCAGGACCTCCATAGCCAGCTTCACCTGCATTGATTAGGGCCTAATTTATTTAAATTGACAGATTTCCTTATATCAACTAACTCAGTAAAATTGTAGAAATGGTTGCATTTATATTTTTGTTCAGTATAATTCTGTCACTATCAATTGATTAACCTATGAACTTCTCTACAATAGAATATGTAAACCCAGACAGACTTTAGGGAAACACTTGTGACCTTGTCTCATTGGGTCACAGAAGAGTAGCCAGCAGTTAAAGAATCTCTGTCCATTCTTAACCTGTAATTTAGGTACCGTAATTTGTGTGGTATAAAAATAAATAAAATCTGCTAAAATGTAAAAGTATGTAGAATAGTATGAAATGTTTAAAGGCTTTTTACTTATAAAAACATGCAAACCAAAACAGCCAAATACATCTAAACGTGACCCAATGCTCAGTTATAGTTCTAGAAACAAATACCACTTTCATATCACATCAAAAGTATTTCACAAATGCAAAACACGGCATACTACAAGAGGCTGGTGGTGCTTTAATTTGGGAGGATAGGCTTATGGTAATGTCTGGAGCGGAATGGTATCAAATACATAGATTCCATGTTCTCCCTTCCAACCATTATTATGAGCCGTCCTCCCCTCAGCAGCCTCCACTGCTGTACAGTTTTAACTGGTTGTAACAGTTGCAGCCAACAGTATTTTTTAGTGACAACACGTTTGTGGTGTCCGTCTCCTGTTACACACAGATACGCAGATACGTTTTTCCGCAAACAAGCACCCTAACCCTACACGGCCGCGTGGAAACCCTAACCCTACACGGCCGCGTGGAAACCCTAACCCTACACGGCCGCGTGGAAACCCTAACCCTACACGGCCGCGTGGAAACCCTAACCCTACACGGCCGCGTGGAAACCCTAACCCTACACGGCCGCGTGGAAACCCTAACCCTACAGGTGTGTACTAATTTAATATTTTTTTTATGGATTCTTGCTGATATGAAAGGTAAAGTCTTTGTTTCATAAACCATATCACAAGCAACACGTGTTAGGATGTCCTCACTGTCACTTTCAGCCAATTTGTGTGAACTCAGTGCGGTTTGCTTAATTTCTTGTTCAGTGTTAACACTCCAAAAGGAAAAAAATATGTAAAATAAAAAATCTATTCTAGCACTTAGGGGCAGTAGCCTACCTTGGGTGTACAATTTATTAAAGCAGTTATTAATCTGCAGTTATTCTGCTACCAACACTAAATATAGCAATGTGAATGCAAGGAGGACAGAAGCCTAAACAAAAAAAGGGATGTGAACTGGCAAAAGAGCTGAGTTCTCACCCAAAGGCAGTACAAAAAGTTATTTTGCCTTCATTTATTTTACCCCAGAGTTCACTTTAAAGAGGACTGAGATGGCTTATTTTAAGAGGACTATGTGAAAACACCCTTAGCAAAACTCCCTCCTACAGAAGATGCCTTAGTCCAATGACATATGTAATTGACCTGAGCATCATGATCAAGGGCTACACATTATGAAACCATTCCCACCCAAACTCAGAAAATTCATGTAAATGGTTTTAATACCTTTATTTAACTAGACAAGTCAGTTACTAACTAATTATTATTTACAAATGGCGGCCTACAAAAAGGCAAAAGCCCTCCTGTGGGGTTGGGATTAAAAACATAGGACAACAAACATCACAAGAGAACCCACAATACATAGAGACCTAAGAACACAGCATGTTAGAGCCACATGACAACACAGCATGGTAGCAGCATAAAACATGGTACAAACATTATTGGGCACAGACAACAGCACAAATGTAAGGCAGAGACAACAATACATCACGCGAAGCATCTACAACTGTCTGTAAGTGTCCATGATTGAGTCTTTGAATGAAGAGATGGAGATAATTGCACAATCGAGTGTTTTTTTGCAGCTCGTTCCAGTCGCTAGCTGCAGCGAGCTGAAAAGAGGAGCGACCCAGGAATGTGTTCTTTTGGGACCTTTAACAAAATGTGACTGGCAGAACGGGTGTTGTATGTGGAGGACGAGGGCTGCAGTATGTATCTTAGGGGGGAGTGGGGCCTAAGAGGGTTATAACACTGAGTATCAACCAGTGGGTCGTGCGACGGGTATAAAGATACCCAGTTTATTTAGTAAATATTTTCTTAACCAACCATGCAGTTAAAGGAGTTATGGGGTTCTAAGCATTTCACGGGAAGGTTAACACCTGTTACATTCAGTGCATGTGACATAAAATGTGATTTACTTGGAAAGGGATAAACAAACTCGCAGGTGTGGGTCACCGGTGTTCTGCGCCACTTAAATGTTTGGACACATTATGGGACGTCGAATACACAAAACTGTACGCATTATATTTAAACTTTAAACTAACCTTCTTGTGCAAGTCCAGCAGTGGTATGGAATCGCAGAATCCGGTCTTGGCCATGATGCTTCGATCCGGAGAGAGCAAATTCACCTCGAGGCCCTGCAGCTACTTGAAACCACGAGGAGTGGCAGATGAGACGCAAGAGACACAAAACAGTCAACATTATCTGACAGTCGGCTAATAAACACACGTGATTGACTAATTGGAGTTGGGGACGTCATGATTTGCATGTGTGTGACTGATCCCTGATCAGCATATGATGAGGAATTAGCCTACATCAATCAATTTGTAATTCAAAACGTTTACAATACAATGCTTGCTTTATTAGTCTATTTGCATTTTTGTTGTTACGATACCCAAACGGACACACAACATCAAATCAAAATGCATGAGTCACATGCGCCGAATACAACATGTGTTTAGACCTTACAGTAAAATGCTTACTTACGAGCCCCTAACCAACAACGCAGTTAAAAAACATTTAAGAATAAGAGAAAAGTAACAAGTAATTAAACAGCAGTAAAATAATAGCGATACTATATACAGGGGGTACAGATACAGAGTGCAAATAGTCTGGGCAGCCATTTGATTAGATGTTCAGGCTTGGGGGTAGAAGCTGTTTAGAAGCCTCTTGGACCTAGACTTTGCGCTCCGGTACCGCTTGCCGTGCGGTAGCAGAGAGAACAGTCTATGGCTGGAGTCTTTGACAAATTTTCAGGCCTTCCCCTGACACCGCCTGGTATAGAAGTCCTGGATGTCAGGAAGCTTGGCCCCGGTGATGTACTGGGCCGTTCGCACTACCCTCTGTAGTGCTTTGCGGTCAGAGGCCGAGCAGTTGCAAAACCAGTCAGGATGCTCTCGATGGTGCAGCTCTAGAACCTTTTGAGGATCTGAGGACCCATGCCAAATCTTTTTAAACTCCCGAGGGGGAACATGTTTTGTCGTGCCCTCTTCACGACTGTCTTGGTGTGCTTGGACCATGTTAGTTTGTTGGTGATGTGGATTCCAAGGATCTTGAAGCTCTCAACCTGCTCCACTGCAGCCCCGTCGATGAGAATGGGGACGTGCTCGGTCCTCTTACACATCACAGGCGGGGAGCAGGGGCTTCTGCAAAGCAGCGCACTGGATAAATTAGGGGTATAGTACCTTGCTCGAGGGAACAACGGCAGAAGGTAGCATATGAGATATTGAAGCCGGTAACCCAAATGAAGAGACACAAACACTTAATTCAGTAAAAGTCTTTACTGGCACATAATTGTCACAATGTAAAATCTTGTAACAAGGGAGCTGAAGCTGTCTACCAGGACATAGTCTTCTCCCTAAAAATATTGCTTACCGTAGCTCCTCCCCAGATAAAGCTCAACTCAATAACAAGCTAAGAATTCTTGGTACACCAGCATTGCGATATGACATTCGTGACTATTGATCACATTCAAAATACAGAGAAGCAAGGTAATCATTGTAAAGCTACAACTCACATTCTATCTACAAAGCTGTGAATTTCCCCTCTTCTAGCCTATAAATGATGCATTCATCAATACTTTTTGATATTTACATTGCCAGTGAAGAGATCCATATCGATTGTCTGTGTGTAAAGCCTACAAGAGAGGTCAGGGGTGTTGGCTTGCATGTTAGGTGTACACACTACTAGACAAAGCATGTTCACTTTATTGAGACAAGGTTCAGAGACCGTGTGGCTTTACTGCCAGTGTCAACATTACAAAAGGTCTACAGCACCCCCTCGTGGTCGTCCTAACATTGAAAACGACATGAGAGGTCCATCAGAGGGCGGTTGTTCCTGAAATCCGGTCCTGCCGTTTCTGAAGCTGCATTTACCAGGGCTGAATATGGGCCTTAGTCAAGAATGGATGGTGGAGGGATGTTTCCCATAGCCTCAGCCATGGAGTACAGCAGTCAGACTATACTAACCCACTGAGGTACGGAGGATACAGGTATAGAGCACAGACTAGAGACCTGTTCCACAGTGCCCCACATCAACCTGCTGCTGTGCATGAGTACACACACACACACACACACACACACACACAAAAGGAACACACGCATGATCGAAATTAACAACCTAAAGAAAAATCAACATGTTTAAACTTGTTTTATATACACACACATTTAATATATAATTGAGACAATGTCTTCCAAAGTTGGAATAGGTGGACCAAAAGGGAACAACTTAAATCAAAAACAAAGATAAATGAAATGTTCCATGAGTGAAGGAATCTTTTTTTTAAGGCAAAAATGAAATATGTCACAGCACTTAGCTGTGGCCCACAATGGTTGTTTCACCTGTGACCACTTCTCTACATGCCTGACGGGGAGTACGCAACCATTCAAGACTGGTGCATCATGTGAGGGTCACACAGAGAGGAAGGTTCCGCTCCCGTCAATCTGTCCACGAGAGAATACAGCGATAAGCAGATTGACTACCCTCCCGCCTTTGGGACGACTCCCATTGTTTGAGCAGAGACAAGACCATCTCGTCATTATATACAACATCACACCAGAATTGGAGTCATTTCCATTTCAATCCATGACTTTAACACCGTTGACTTCCTAAATTGACTGAATTTAAATGGAATTGACCCCAACCCTGGTTTACATGGTCCTACTCTGACATACTGACAAATGACTTAGTCTGTGTCTTATATTACTTAAAAAATACCAACCACAACCTTCAATATCAACCTCGTGATGAGTCTAGCTTGGCCTCATCACAAATAATAATTGATCCATGATTAAAACATTTTCATCCTTAAATATGGGAATATAACAATTATTTAAAAAACAACAGATCTTTACATCAAAATAAAAAGTGAACAGATGATTCAAACAAATGATTGACAGCTATGGCTGTGTGGGGATCTGGACTGGGCTCCAGACAGGGGATTGGTCAGGCTGGCGCTGTGGTCACTCTTCTATTCTTTCTTTTCTCATGACCGTTCTAACCACCAGGGGAACAAGTCAATCCACAGGGCTGCCTAAGCTACAACTCCACCACCTCTATTTTCCCTTTAAAACTCTCATTGACTGTGCTGTAGTGTCCTTTCTTCTCCTTGTTTAGCCGACATGCAGAATCCAAAGATATCCATGCAGATGCATAAACATAAAACAGATGTTGAAATTCAAATGGTTGTTCATACATTCTCTTCCACACTCAAACCCATTCATATACACAGTGCAAGCAGGGAAATGGCTACCCTTCGAGGTACACACAGACTTCATCTTACCCCTCTCCCACTCCCGACCTGTTTTCCCTCGTAGGAACAGTCCACACGACTTGTAACCGCAAGTTTCAGCAAGAGCACTTGTAAATTGCAGAAATATGGCTTTTAAAACCGTAACAATCGAAATAAAAACATTTAAATATTTTTCACCCTCCCCTCAAATATTTTTTTTCTTTAATGTGTTTCTACATTTGTTTGGATTATTATTTTTTACAATTTATTATCCAGTAGTAAAAAAAAACAAAAAAAACATCTGCAGTGTATGGGAGGATTGATGTGTTGCTTGTCAGAGTGTGTGTGTTGGATAGGTGCAGCATGCGTTTGGCTGGTGGTGAGGTGGTATTTGCTGGCATAACCCAGGGATGGTGAAGTGTTGTCGATGTTTTGATGTACCCAGTGTAGTAGTAGTGTGGAGGGCAGACAGGTGGGGTCCTGCAGGCATGACCAAGGGCAGCCCTGTCCTGTTCCACCTGGTCCCGTCAGAATGAGAGACAGGGTCGCCAGTCTATCCACACAGGCCTGCTGAGGTCAGTCATCACGTCATGCTCTAGGATCCATGTTTTCACCACTTCCTGGTGTGTGTGTGTCTTGTGCGAGTGTTCGTTTGAGAGTGTGTCAGTTTGTGTGCACGCGCGCGCCCATTTCCCCAGCAGTGCTAGTGTGTGTGAATATGTGTTAGCTTGCCTGCTAATGTGAATGTGTGTGCACGCGTGTGTGCGAGAGAGGTCAGTCCCGTATGCTGGCGGAGTAAGAGAACTGTTGGAAGTGTGTGCGAGAGAGGTCAGTCCCGTATGCTGGCGGAGTAAGAGAACTGAGGGAAGTGTGTGCGAGAGAGGTCAGTCCCGTATGCTGGCGGAGTAAGAGAACTGTTGGAAGTGTGTGCGAGAGAGGTCAGTCCCGTATGCTGGCGGAGTAAGAGAACTGTTGGAAGTGTGTGCGAGAGAGGTCAGTCCCGTATGCTGGCGGAGTAAGAGAACTGAGGGAAGTGTGTGCAAGAGAGGTCAGTCCCGTATGCTGGCGGAGTAAGAGAACTGAGGGAAGTGTGTGCAAGAGAGGTCAGTCCCGTATGCTGGCGGAGTAAGAGAACTGAGGGAAGTGTGTGCGAGAGAGGTCAGTCCCGTATGCTGGCGGAGTAAGAGAACTGAGGGAAGTGTGTGCAAGAGAGGTCAGTCCCGTATGCTGGCGGAGTAAGAGAACTGTTGGAAGTGTGTGCGAGAGAGGTCAGTCCCGTATGCTGGCGGAGTAAGAGAACTGAGGGAAGTGTGTGCGAGAGAGGTCAGTCCCGTATGCTGGCGGAGTAAGAGAACTGAGGGAAGTGTGTGCGAGAGAGGTCAGTCCCGTATGCTGGCGGAGTAAGAGAACTGAGGGAAGTGTGTGCGCTGGTCCTGGTCTTCTGCGTCTAAGCTGTGGTCTGGAGTAGACAGAACCAGGAGATTTAATACACAAACAAGGACATTTTTTATTTTTCTTCCCACAATTAAAAAAATATTTTTAACAGTGAGACAAACAAAGAGAGACACACTCAACTCACACTTGTCCGGGGGCGTTACGGTGATGGTCTGTGCCGTGAACTCATCGTCAAAGTAGCGCGTGTCCGTCTCCGACGTCACCTGGGGCTTGAAGGGAGGCAAGAGCTTCCTCTCTACCACATCCTGCCAGTTGATGGTGGTGAAGAACATATGAGTCATCACGTCTTTGGCATCTTCTTGTCCACCTCCAAGCCTACAAAATGATCAGTCATCATCAGCATCGTCACTATTTTCTTCACTCATATATATATATAAATAAATAAATATGAAAGACAGAAACACACACCTCTGCTTGGGGTCCTTTTTGAGCAGGCCAGCAAGCAGGGCCTTGGCTTCGGGGGCCAGGTTCTTGGGGAAGCGGATCTCCTCCATGAGAATGAGCTCAAACAACCGCTCGTGGTCCTGGTTGTAGAAGGGCAGTCGACCGCACATCATCTCATACATGACCACACCCAGACCCCACCAGTCCACCGCTCGGCCGTAGTCATTGTCCTCTAATACCTGGAGGGGGAGAGAGATACAACTGACAAAGAGAAATAGTAAATCCAATTCTATGGAAGCCCTGGCACTGTGTCTCTTTCTACATCTGTTGCAATATGAACAATGAACTATTTGCAGACCGGCTGTCTATTCCGGTTGATAATCATTTACTTTCCAATGGTAGAGTTATTAACTTTGTATGTTAAGCATTCTTTGCTGGATAGATAATTATTGACTGGAAACCAATCCAAGATGAGAAACCAGCAAGGAATGCATCTGGAATTGTTAACTGGACACACTGCCATGTACTGTTCAAAGCACATCATTATACTGTAGTTACCTCAGGTGCAAGGTATTCTGGAGTCCCACAAAAGGTCTTCATGGTAGCCCCGTCTGTGATTCCCTCTTTACACAGTCCAAAATCTGTGATCTTTATGTGTCCATCTTTATCCAGCATTAAGTTCTCCAGCTGGAAGAGAAAGATAGAGAGAACGAACGAAGAGTGACCACAGGAGAATCAGCAGCAGAAAACACCACCGCTGACATGACAGCTAACTGTAGAATGTACCACAGACTTACAGGCTTTTCACCAAGAGGTTGGTGCTCAAATCAAAATGTATTGTCGCATACACATATTTATATATGGATGGGGATGTAGGGATGTATAGACGTTATGGACAGTATATGTAGTATATCTGAAGAATACGTAGGATAGAATAGTAACACACACAGCTATAGCTGAATAGAATGGACTTGACTAGAATACAGTATTTACATACGAAATGGGTTAAACAGTACGGAAACATTTCAAACAATAGGAAATATGGGCTGTTTTCCTTGACACAGATTAAGCAGTCTGTGGTAGGATTGAGCCTAGTCCTAGACTAATTCAGAGGCACTTTTAGTCCAAGATTGGGCTTCATCTGGGTCCAGGAAAACAGACCATATTTCCTATTGTGCGAAATATTAGTCTTGAGAATATACTTTCAATGTGAGGAGGTGCGTGTAAATGTATGGGTGAGTCAGGGAAACATCCGCCAGACTTCCAGTCCCATTTGGTAGACAGACAGGGAAGCGGCCATTACCTTAAGGTCTCTGTAGACAACGTCCTGTGAGTGGAGGTACTCCAGCGCAGACACAATCTCCGCACCGTAGAACCGTGCCCGGTCTTCTGTGAACACACGGTCCCGCGACAAGTGAAAGAACAGCTCTCCTCCGTTTGCATATTCCATCACAAAGCATAGCCGGTCATGTGTTTGGAACGCGTATTTCAGTGTCTGTGTGGGAGGGGGTAGAGTCAGAATTAGTGACCACATTTGAATCAGGTGGCTGCTTGGTGAAATGTTGTAATCGGTGTTCAGTAAGGTCAGATGACGTCAGATAGGAACTCACCGTTAAGAAGGGATGCCTTGTATTCTGAAGGACTCTGCTTTCTGTTACCGTGTGTGCTACCTCATCCTTATGGAACACGGCACACAAAAACACACCATGAGGGACAGACATTCACCCAGCAGTGTACAGCTGGACTTGGACTTCTGAGCCACTCAAGAACCCACAATAGAACCAAGAAGTAACAGTCATCAAAAGCAGCATACTTCCAGGGGTATGGTGCAGAAATCTGGTCTCGTACAGAATGGAACACTTTTCCCTATATAGTGCACTACTACTTTTGACCAGCGCCCTATGGGTACCGGTCAAAAGTAGCGCCATATATAAGGAACCATTTGGATGCCTCTGTCTGAGCGACTGTCATTTCCTTTGATGCCAAATGGTTACCTTAGCGATGATGACTTCTTTCCTCAGGATCTTCATAGCGTAGTACATTCCTGTGGCCTTCTCCTTCACCAGGATCACCTTACCAAACGTTCCCTTCCCCAGCAGCTTCAGGTAGTCAAAGTCACTCATGGTCTGTGGGGGGGGAGACAAACACCATGAGAGTTCAGATCTCAGGCTTATTCAAGACAGTTTGGATGACAGGATTTATTTGACCATGACAATTCCAGAGTAAAAGTAATAAAGAGTTTACATAGACCTGCACAACGGTTTTAGATGAAGAACGGGCAGAGAATGGAGCAGAAAACGCACCAACACACACTATGGCCCAGGTCACATAGGGAGATGGGAAACCAGCTGTGATGAGGTACTTTTACTAAGGAGGAGATATTCAGAACTAGGATACAGAGTTTCCAATGGACAAAAGCAGCCACATCTAGAGAAGGGCTGTTGGACAAACACAAAGAGCACTGACAGGTCTGCTAGGTTGGTAGGGGGACAGTGACAGGTCTGCTAGGTGGACAGGTCTGCTAGGGGGACAGGTCTGCTAGGGGGACAGGTCTGCTAGGGGGACTGGAGGACAGGTCTGCTAGGGGGACAGGTCTGCTAGGGGGACTGGAGGACAGGTCTGCTAGGGGGACAGGTCTGCTAGGGGGACAGGAGGACAGGTCTGCTAGGGGGACTGGAGGACAGGTCTGCTAGGGGGACAGGTCTGCTAGGGGGACAGGAGGACAGGTCTGCTAGGGGGACTGGAGGACAGGGATAGGTCTGCTAGGTTGCTAGGGGGACAGAAGGACAGGGATAGGTCTGCTAGGTTGCTAGGGGGACAGTGACAGGTCTGCTAGGTTAGTAGGGGGACAGGAGGACAGTGACAGGTCTGCTAGGTTGGTAGGGGGACAGGAGGACAGTGACAGGTCTGCTAGGTTGGTAGGGGGACAGGAGGACAGTGACAGGTCTGCTAGGTTGCTAGGGGGACAGGAGGACAGTGACAGGTCTGCTAGGTTGGTAGGGGGACAGGAGGACAGTGACAGGTCTGCTAGGTTGGCAGGGGGACAGGAGGACAGTGACAGGTCTGCTAGGTTGTCAGGGGGACACTGACCACTTTATTGCGGGACTTGGACATGGCCACCTCCATCTCCTCCATGCTGCTGCAGTCGCTGGGGGAGCCAAACGTGATGTCCATGGGCGCCTCTTCCTCTCGCGTCTTCAGGCCGTTGGCCACCGCTTGGATCGCTCTCATCCATTCCTCCCTGGAAGGAGAAAGGAGGTTAAATGTAGATCACTTCAAGCCCAAAAGACATGAATGTACATTGACTGAGTGTGTGTGTGTGTGTGTGTGTGTGTGTGTGTGTGTGTGTGTATACGGTGGGGATGAGGGTGATTAACTAGTGAGGTCAATTGAGGTCACTAATGGGGTCAATTGCAGACCTCTAATCCTGAAAGTTGGTTTAGTAAAAAATAATACAACTTGGAGAAGGAGGGCATTGCCCAGTTTACAGAGAAACAAACACCCATTCAACTCTTCCACGTTGTCCCTGCCACTGGACCTTTCCGTTCTCACCTTTCCTCGTTACTCTCCACGTGGAAGGTGCGCTCTATGACTGTGGTCCACTGTAGGCAGCGGATGACAAACGTGTTGGGCCTGGGCCGTTCTGTCTTCATCAGCTGGCACTCTGCAGACAGGGAGTAATAGAGAGGTTAGAGTGTGCTACTGTAGACACTGGGTGAATCTCAACAGTCTTCCCTCGATTCCTCTCCTCCAGTCTTCTCTACAAACCTCCTCAAAACGTCACCTTATGATGTGAGGAAAGGATTCCAGGAGAGGAAACACAAGGAATAATAAAAATTGTAACAAAATAAAAAAAACTTAGAGCCAATCTGTGTGAACACCACCAAGCAACTCTCATTCTCATCCAAGTACCACCAGGCTCTAGAAGTTGGCCCAAAAATGACAGAGACCAACCTGCCACAGAGAAGTTGTTGAGGGGTGGGAGGCTGTGGTCGGACAACATCTCTGGTTTCTCCTTGTAGCCGATGAAGGAGCCATCACTCTTCAGGATAAAGTACCGCGGCCTCCACGTCTTAATGTACTCTCCTGCAGGGAGCGGGAGTTAGAGAGGGGAGGGAGAGCGGGAGTTAGAGAGGGGAGGGAGAGCGGGAGTTAGAGAGGGGAGGGAGAGCGGGAGTTAGAGAGGGGAGGGAGAGCGGGAGTTAGAGAGGGGAGGGAGAGAGGGAGTTAGGGGGGGGGGGGGGGGGGGCGGGAGTTAGAGGGGCACATGAGCCATACATATTAGGGTTTATGTTTAACTAATTCTGAGTAAAGTGGACACAGTGTCCTAGAAACAGAGTAACAGACACAGTGAAACAGCAACTAGTGAAGCTCAGCTCACCCCTCTTATGGAGCCAGCCCTCTCTGACCACAATGATGTCGTTCATGCTGGGGCAGAGGACAGAGGGTTGCTGGGTGTCAGGGTGGGGTCACAGGGGGAAAAGCGGGGGAAGGGGAGCTGTGACTGTTGGCGAAGGGCGTCAGATGTGTCTCTGACAAAAACGTCTCAATACCTGGGGGACCGAAAGACCAAAGATAAAGATATTAGCCACAATTGAAAGAGGATACATTTTCATTGATTATTATTAAAAATGAAACTGAGTACTAATGATCATGAAAACACGTCACTGTGTTGGCTTATGACAATGGAAAATAATTGCCTGCATGACAATTACATAAATGTCACTTTCCAAGATGTGTGTGTAATGTAAGCTGGAAATAAGAGGCACTGTCAGATAGGAAAAACACTGTTGCACGGCAGGGGGCGTGGCAATGAGCGCGGTTGGTCGTCGGGGAGGCTACATTTTAGAGAACATTATAGAGGCCCCCCATCTTGGCGCAGCAGAAGCCAATTTCCTGCAATTGTACAGATTTCTCCATTGAGCGGAGAGAATATTTTGCCGTTTTAAAGCTAGTTTCCTGCAATTCTATAGATTTTGCCCGGTGTTCTTTTGCTCAAACATAAAATTATGGGATGCTAAATTCATTGTTTTTGGAATTTTCTATTCTCCCTGTCTAGCTTCTATTTTGTTAGTTCTTAAAGATTATATAAAAAAGATATGTATATAGATCCATTATCTTTTCTACATAGTTAACACGTTTTTCCATCTCGAAAAGTAATAATAAAGAATAACTTCAGACTTAGGCGACATGAAAAAAAAATGAAAAAAAAGTAGGATTACAATGGCAGAAGGCTACTTTGTGATGATCACCTGTACAATGGTAGAGTAAGGGATAGTACATTACAGTCTTAATCTAATTAAATCAATTTTAAACACACAATAGCAAAAACAGGGTTTAGACAAATCACATTTACAGTTGGAAGTTTACGTACACCTTAGTTTACGCACACATTTAAACTCAGTTTCACAAAATCCCTGACATTTAATCCTAGTAAAAATGCCATGTTTTAGGTCAGTTAGGATCACCACTTTATTTTAAGAATGTGAAATGTCAGAATAATAGCAGAGAGAAGGATTTATTTCAGCTTTTATTTCATTACATTCCCAGTGGGTCAGAAGTTTACATACACTCAATTAGTATTTGGTAGCATTGTCTGTAAATTGTTTAACTTGGGTCAAACATTTCAGGTAGCCTTCCACAAGCTTCCCACAATAAGTTGGGTGAATTTTGGCCCATTCCTCCTGACAGAGCTGGTGTAACTGAGTCAGGTTTGTAGGCCTCCTTGCTCACACACGCTTTTTCAGTTCTGCCCACAAATCTTTTATAGGATTGAGGTCAGGGCTTTGTGATGGCCACTCCAATACCTTGACTTTGTTGTCCTTAAGCCATTTTGCCACAACTTTGGAAGTATGCTTGGGGTCATTGTCCATTTGCGACCAAGCTTTAACTTCCTGACTGATGTCTTGAGATGTTGCTTCAATATATCCACATCATTTCCCTGCCTCATGATGCCATCTATTTTGTGAAGTGCACCAGTCCCTCCTGCAGCAAAGCACCCCCACAATATGTTGCTGGCACCCCGGGCTTCACGGTTGGGATAGTGTTCTTCGGCTTGCAAGCCTCCCCCTTTTCCTCCAAACATAACGATGGTCATTATGGCCAAACAGTTCTATTTTTGTTTCATCAGACCAAAGGACATTTCTCCAAAAAGTACAATCTTTGACCCCATGTGCAGTTGCAAACTGTAGTCTGGCTTTTTTTTAATGGTGGTTTTGGAGCAGTGGCTTCTTCCTTGCTGAGCTGGTTTCCTCCAGCATCTTCACAAGGTCCTTTGCTGTTGTTCTGGGATTGATTTGCACTTTTCGCACCAAAGTACGTTCATCTCTAGGAGACTTCCTGAGCGGTATGACGGCTGCGTGGTCCCATGGTGTTTATACTTGCGTACTATTGTTTGTACAGATGAACGTGGTACCTTCAGGCGTTTGGAAATTGCTCCCAAGGATGAACCAGACTTGGAGGGAGGTCCACCATTTTTTTCCTGAGGTCTTGGCTGATTTCTTTTGATTTTCCCTTGATGTCAAGCAAAGAGGCACTGAGTTTGAAGGTAGGCCTTGAAGTACATCCACAGGTACATCTCCAATTGACTCAAATGTCATCAATTAGCCTATCAGAAGCTTCTAAAGCCATGACATCATTTACTGTAATTTTCCAAGCGGTTTAAAGGCAGTCAACTTAGTGTATGTAAACTTCTGACCCGCTGGAATTGTGACACAGTGAATTATAAGAAAAATAGTCTGTCTGTAAACAATTGCTGGAAAAATGACTTGTGTCGTGCACTGTATATAATTAATGTTTATGAATTAGTAAATTATCTATCCTTGGCAGCCAATGTGCATATCTAGCCTAGTGCATATCTAGCACCCATTATTGGCTTCCTAGGCTACATATTATCATCATATATAGCTATTTCTGTAAATAACCAATATTTAGTTACACCCCTGTTTCTGCATGACCATTTTGTTCCTCTCAAAACATCTTAAGTAGTCTGATGGTGCCCAGAATATATTGTTTGCAACTTATTCGGCTTTCCACCTCTGGGGGTACTTGAGAAGACTCATGAGACCATAGGCCTACTGGTAAAATATACATAAGGGGGTACTTCAGTGGTACTCTGAACAGAGATAAATTTACTTGGTGTTGCATTAACTGAAAAGGTTTGGGAAACCATTGCTCTACAGGACAGCAAGGATATTTAAAGTAATTTTTTGTAGAATTCATACCATCTTATGGTTAAAATCACTTGTTTTCATAATTCAGCTGCTTGGCTCAGGATAATTCTAAAACTGCGGTACAATTGCTCAAACCCTAGCAGTCGTGACAACCTCACGTGCCTAGCAAGAGACAACAATAGTCATGTTATTCATGTAAATGTTATCCAACATATAGACGTTAACTTCTTAAAGCATTGTTTGTTAAGGGCTTGTAAGTAAGCATTTCACTGTAAGGTCTACCTACACCTGTTGTATTCGGCACATGTGACAAATACAATTTTATTTGATCCCGATGGTCACTCTAGAGCTCCAGAGTTACTCTGTGTAGATGGGGGAAACTTCCAGAAGGACATCCATCTCTGCAGCACCAATCGGGCCTTTATGGTAGAGTGACCAGACGGAAGCCGCTCCTTAGTAAATGACATGACAGCCCGCTTTGAGCGTGCCAAAAGGCACCTAAGGACTCTTAGACCATGAGAAACAAGATTCTCTGGTCTGATGAAACCAACATTGAACTCTTTGGCCTGAATGCCAAGCACCACGTCTGGAGGAAACCTGGCACCACCCCTACGGTGAAGCGTGGTGGCAGCATCATGCTGTGGATATGTTTTCCAGTGGCAGGGACTGGGAGGCTAGTCAGGATCGAGTGAAAGCTGAATGAAGCAAAGTTCAGAGAGATCCTTGATGAAAACCTGCTCCAGAGCGCTCAGGACCTCAGACTGGGAGCGAAGGTTCACCTTTCAATAGGACAACGACCCTAAGCACACAACCAAGACAACACAGGAGTGGCTTCGGGACAAGTCTCTGAATGTCCTTGAGTGGCCCAGCTGGAGCCCAGACTTGAACCCGATCGAACATCTCTGGAGAGACCTGAAAATAGCTGTGCAGCGACACTCCCCATCCAACCTGACAGAGCTTGAGAGGATCTGCAAAGAAGAATGGGAAGAACTCCCCAATACAGGTGTGCCAAGCTTGTAGTGTCATACCCAAGAAGACTCAAGGCTGTAAATCGTTACCTAAGGTGCTTCAATAAAGTACTGAGTAAAGGCTCTGAATACTTTTATCTACAGTTGAAGTCGGATGTTTACATACACTTATTAAAACTTGTTTTTCAACCACTCCACAAATTTCTTGTTAATAAACTAATTTTAGCAAGTCGGTTAGGACATGTGCATGACACAAGGAATTTTCCCAACTTTTGATTAGCTGTTTAGGAACCTTATGGCTTTGGGGGTAGAAGCTGCCTTTTGGACCTAGACTTGGTGCTCCGGGTTCTTGGTCGACTCCCTGGCCAAGGCCCTTCTCCCCCGATTGCTCAGTTCTAGGAGTCTTGGTGGTTCAAACTTCTTCCATTTAAGAACGATGGAGGCCACTGTGTTCTTGGGGACCTTTAATGCTGCAGAACTTTCTTGGTACCCTTTCCCAGATCTGCGCCTCGACACAATCCTGTCTTGGAGCTCTACGGAAAATTCCCTCGACCACATGGCTTGGTTTTTGCTCTGACATGCACTGTCAACTGTGGTGTGTACCTTTCATAATCATGTCGAATCGATTGCATTTACCACAGGTGGAAACAGGATGCACTGGAGCTCAAATTCGAGTCTCATAGCCACGGGTCTGAATAATTAATATATTTTTTCACCCCTTTTTCATGATATCCAATTGGTAGTTACAGTCTTGTCCCATCGCTGCAACTCCCGTACGGACTCGGGAGAGCTGAAGGTCGAGAACCGTGCGTCCTCTGAAACATGACCCCGCCAAGCCGCACTGCTTCTTGACACAACTCATGCTCAACCCAGAACCCAGGCACACCAATGTGTCAGAGGAAACACTGTACACCTGGCGACCATGTCAGCGTGCATTGCACCCGGCCCGCCACAGGAGTTGCTAGAGCGAGATGAGAAAAGGACAAACCGATCGGCCAAACCCTCCCTTAACCCGGACAACGCAGGGCCAATTGTACGCCGCCACATGGGTCTCACGGTCAAGACAGGCTGCGACACAGCCTGGGATCGAATCAGGATCTGTAGTTGCTGTGCTGCGTTGCTGTGCTTCAGAACGCTGCGCCACTCGGGATGCTAGGGTCTGAATACTTATGTACATTATGAATCTGTTTTAAATGTGTTCCTAAATTTGCTAAAATAAAAAATACTTTTCGCTTTGTCATTATGGGGTAGTGTGTGTAGATGAGGGGAAAAAAGTATGTAATCGATTTTATAATAAGGCTGTAACGTAACAAAATGTGGAAAAAGGTTTCAATACTTCCCGAATGCACTGTAAATGTGTTTGTAACATATTCAGTGGCCATTTTTAAAAGTAGTCCTTGTGCATAGTTCTATTGTTTGTTAAAACCTCTTAAGGATCGGACAATTTCTGCCTAAAATGACCAAATCTAACTGCCTGTAGCTCAGGACCTGAAGCAAGGATATGCATATTCTTGATACCATTTAAAAGGAAACACTTTGAAGTTTGTGGAAATGTGAAATTAATGTAGGATAATTTAATATTACATCTGGTAAAAGGTAATACAAAGAAAATAAACATGAGTTTAATTTTTGTACCATCTTTGAAATACAAGAGAAAGGCCATAATGTATTATTCCAGTCCAGGTGCAATTTAGATTATGGCCACTAGATGGCAGCAGTGTATGTGCAAAGTTTTAGACTGATCCAATGAACAATTACATATCTGTTCAAAATGTCATAACATATGCTCTAACTGTTCCAAAATGTTTTGGATGGGAAGCATGCGGACGCCTTTACAGGCATGCAGGTGTAAAATGAGGAGAGCAAAGAAATTGGACCAGCAAGGCTGACATGTTTTTTATTAAACCATCAAGTCTCTGTGTTGACTGACTCCTCTTTCTGATTCTGGCCCGTGTGCATGTGAATCCTCAGCACCAGAAAGTGTTGGGTATGTGTCTGTTCTGCAGCCAGCTCTGTTCAGTTAGAGCCCAGCGGCCACCTGTCTCAGCTTGCCCTGGCACAGGCTGGCCGTACTCCCAGTTACCATGGGCACCGCACTGGACTACCAAATAATCCCCACCTTGTGATGCACTGCCCACCGGCTGTTACACAACTAGGCTACACAATCAAATAGCTGCCAACTACCTTTCAACTCCCCACCCCCTGCTGCTGCTTCCTTCTCATTTACACAACTCATACACACGTGAAGTCCTCTAGAGCAGGGATTCCCAAAATGTTTCACTCGGGCTGCCATTCCAGCATTGGGGAACATCCTGCCCCCCCCCCCCCCCCCCCCGTGCACGCTCCACGTCTTTTTCTATGCGCAGAAGCACTGCTGATGACAAACTATTCACATCCCTCTTGTTGGTGGAGAAATTCTGTGGGTTTAAAGCTATTTCTTGCAATTCTATATACACTGCTCAAAAAAATAAAGGGAACACTTAAACAACACAATGTAACTCCAAGTCAATCACACTTCTGTGAAATCAAACTGTCCACTTAGGAAGCAACACTGATTGACAATAAATTTCACATGCTGTTGTGCAAATGGAATAGACAAAAGGTGGAAATTATAGGCAATTAGCAAGACACCCCCAATAAAGGAGTGGTTCTGCAGGTGGTGACCACAGACCACTTCTCAGTTCCTATGCTTCCTGGCTGATGTTTTGGTCACTTTTGAATGCTGGCGGTGCTCTCACTCTAGTGGTAGCATGAGACGGAGTCTACAACCCACACAAGTGGCTCAGGTAGTGCAGCTCATCCAGGATGGCACATCAATGCGAGCTGTGGCAAGAAGGTTTGCTGTGTCTGTCAGCGTAGTGTCCAGAGCATGGAGGCGCTACCAGGAGACAGGCCAGTACATCAGGAGACGTGGAGGAGGCCGTAGGAGGGCAACAACCCAGCAGCAGGACCGCTACCTCCGCCTTTGTGCAAGGAGGAGCAGGTGGAGCACTGCCAGAGCCCTGCAAAATGACCTCCAGCAGGCCACAAATGTGCACGTGTCTGCTCAAACGGTCAGAAACAGACTCCATGAGGGTGGTATGAGGGCCCGAAGTCCACAGGTGGGGGTTGTGCTTACAGCCCAACACCGTGCAGGACGTTTGGCATTTGCCAGAGAACACCAAGATTGGCAAATTCGCCACTGGCGCCCTGTGCTCTTCACAGATGAAAGCAGGTTCACACTGAGCACATGAGCACATGTGACAGACGTGACAGAGTCTGGAGACGCCGTGGAGAACGTTCTGCTGCCTGCAACATCCTCCAGCATGACCGGTTTGGCGGTGGGTCAGCCATGGTGTGGGGTGGCATTTCTTTGAGGGCCGCACAGCCCTCCATGTGCTCGCCAGAGGTAGCCTGACTGCCATTAGGTACCGAGATGAGATCCTCAGACCCCTTGTGAGACCATATGCTGGTGCGGTTGGCCCTGGGTTCCTCCTAATGCAAGACAATGCTAGACCGCATGTGGCTGGAGTGTCAGCAGTTCCTGCAAGAGGAAGGCATTGATGCTATGGACTGGCCCGCCTGTTCCCCAGACCTGAATCCAATTGAGCACATCTGGGACATCATGTCTCGCTCCATCCACCAACGCCACGTTGCACCACAGACTGTCCAGGAGTTGGCGGATGCTTTAGTCCAGGTCTGGGAGGAGATCCCTCAGGAGACCATCCGCCACCTCATCAGGAGCATGCCCAGGCGTTGTAGGGAGGTCATACAGGCACGTGGAGGCCACACACACTACTGAGCCTCATTTTGACTTGTTTTAAGGACATTACATCAAAGTTGGATCAGCCTGTAGTGTGGTTTTCCACTTTAATTTTGAGTGTAACTCCAAATCCAGACCTCCATGGGTTGATAAATTTGATTTCCATTGATAATTTTTGTGTGATTTTGTTGTCAGCACATTCAACTATGTAAAGAAAAAAAATATTTAATAAGAATATTTCATTCATTCAGATCTAGGATGTGTTATTTTATTGTTCCCTTTATTTTTTTGAGCAGTGTATTTTGCCATGTGTATTCATGTGATATTTGAGTGACTAAAACAATATATATGGGCTAGAAAACATGACCAGAAGAACTGACGATGCAATACCCAAGGTGCATTCTACAATTACAACTTTAAAGAGTAAGTTGAGTTCCTGCCGACCCCTCAGTTTGGGAACCACTGCTCTAGAGGAACAAGACAAACAGAATTAGTGCTACCATCATGGTAGTAACATGACCTTATTGGGTGAAACCTTTTGCAGCTAGCTTGAGCTGTCGCCTCTTTTCGGTTTGTTTACCCATTACGCTGACTTCCAACTGACATTTCAAAAGAGAATGGCATGATGCAAGTCGTAATGACAGATGGAGGTAGGCTACAGTACTGGTACTCTGGTGTTGCCAGGTAAAGAGATGAGCTCTCTGCTGGTATGTCACTAGCGATTTGTTTTGTTCCAAGGGATGGGCAACATGCTTGAACACTGCAGTGTCAAATCTCAGATTAGACTTACAAAGCACAATCCAAACTGCAGCTCATCATGGCAACTGGTCTCTTGGCCAATAGATTGACATGTGAGTTTCAAAGAATCACATGTGAAGTTGTTCCGCTTTAGAGGATGAGCTTTTCCCTACATCAACTAATAGGTCAGACGTCTGTTGGGATCCAAAACATTCTGCTTCCTATCTCCAAGATGGCAGAAATAGCATAACATTATATATTTTAGTCATTTATTTGACACGCTGATTCAGAGCTACTTAGAGGAGCAATTACGGTTAAGTGCCTTGCTCAAGGGCACATCGACAGATTTTCCACCTAGTCAGCTCGGGGACCTTTGGTTACCGGCCCAAAGTTCTTAAAAAGGAAAACTCCACCCAAAAACTATTAGTCCATTATTGATATAGCCCCAAAATGTTTTGCATGTCAGCAATCAAGTTTAAGACATTTAACTTTCAAAATAGAGACTAATGAAACAAATACCGAAAGACCATTTTTGGGTGAAATGTTCCTTTAACCGTTAGGCTACCTGCCTCCCCACAGGGGAACCAGCATTATCAATTCCTAGAAACACAATGGACAACACGTTCTGCTACAGGATAGGCTACATAGATCTAACCATATTCTATTGGGAGAGGAGTAGTAGAATGTTCAATGATTATTTGTTAACACAATAAAATTATTAACAGTGGGAGGGGCCTGACATTACACAGAAGTGACTGGTGTCTGTTTGAACTGTACTGTTTGCAGAGATAAAATCCAATGGATCCCTTGCACTTAGTCAATTCCAAATCTATTATTAAAATAATCAAGTGTAAATCTGTGGGCTATTTATGATTTTGATGAGAACTGGGTACCAATAAGATACTTGAATTGATACAAATTCAAACAGCACCAATAACAGCATCAACTAGGTGGGTAGGTTGCTACTTTCAAAAGAAAAACTAGCATGTGGGTGATATGACTTAGCTAAAATAACATTACTGCATGAAACATATGAGGCTACTTCAACTGAAGCGGGCAAGCCTTAAATGACCGAGCCTTTTCAGAGTAACGTTACGTCGAAAGGTGACCATGAATCGATATTAGCCGACTCAACTCATCATAAATCGTGGAGTTTAGTTTAATCGGCTAGGTCGCCATCTACACCTGCCCCTTGTAAAAATGTTGTTGACAGATAAAATGACACCAATGCATGGAGGTATGGGTGAATGAACAACAATGGATAATGGTTAGTTAACACACTCTGAACTAAATTTGCCTCTGCAGGACCTGCTGTGAACAATGGCCGGTTAGCTAGCCATCTGGCTATCTCTACCTAGCTACCAATGACTGATGTTTACAAAAGGAAGTTACAATTAGCCATCCTGTATGGCCTACTGAAATGAAGAGCTAACTAGTGTAGCTAGCTAACATTAACTAAGCAACGTTAGCAAGACAAAACATTAACCTTAGTAGATAGCTAGTTACTTACTAAACATGCTTAGATAAAGCCACATATTTGATAAAGCCAAAGATGCCGGTAACCTGTGAAAGTTAGCCAACTACCTGACCAATTTGTCACATTAACGTTCTCAACCAAACAAACAAACTGCTATTTACCAACAAAGACATGGCTTGATTAGTCATTTTCAGCAGCTCTGTTGGTGGTCCAACATGGACTGAGAGACAAGACAAGGAGGGCCTTTAGGATCTGGCAAAAAAATACTTGAATCAGTTATAGAACCCGTAGCCCTTTATGGTTGTGAGGTCTGGGGTCCGCTCACCAACCAAGAATTCACAAAATGGGACAAACAACAAATTGAGACTCTGCATGCAGAATTCTGCAAAAACATCCATCTTCCTTATACAACGTAAAACACAAAATAAAGCATGCAGAGCAGAATTATGCTGATAACCGTTAATTATCAAAATCCAGAAAAGTGACGTTAAATTCTACAACCACCGGAAGAAAAGATTCCCTAACCTTCCATAACAAAGTCAACACCTAGAGAGAGATTAACATAGATAAGAGTCCCCTAAGCAAGCTGGTCCTGGGGCTCTGTTCACAAACAGATCTCACAGAGCCTCAGGACAGCAACACATTTAGACCCAACCAAATAATGAGAAAACAAAAGATAATTACTTAACACATTGGAAAGAATTAACAAAAAAACAGCGCAAACTAGAATGCTATTTGGCCCTAAACAGAGAGTACACAGAGGCAGAATAACTGACCACGTGACTGACCCAAAAGTAAGGAAAGCTTTGACTATGTACAGACCCGGTGAGCATAGCCTTGCTATTGAGAGGCCACCCTAGGCAGACCTGGCTCTCAAGAGAAAACAGGCTGTGCACACTGCCCACAAAATGAGGCAGAAACTGAGCTGGATTTTCTAACCTCCTGCCAAATGTATGACCATATTAGAGACAGATTACACAGACCCACAAAGAAATCGAAAACATATTCAATTTTGCTCCCATATCTATCGGGTGAGGTTTGTGCCATCACCGCAGAAAGATTTGTGACCTGTTGGCACAAGAAAAGGGCAACCAGTGAAGAACAAACACCATTGTAAATACAACCCATATTTATGTTTATTTATTTTCCCTTTTGCACATCATTATGACACTGTACATATCCACATGACATTTAACATGTCTTTATTCCTTTGAAACTTTTGTGAATGTAATGTTTACTGTACATTTTGTATGGATTATTTCACCTATTTCTTATCTATTTCACTTGCTTTGGCAATGTAAAAATGTTTCCCATGCAAATAAAGCCATTTGAATTGAATAGTAAATTAACGGTTTACTGCCTATAGTTTTCGGTTGTTAGCAGCTAGCTGGCTGACATTCGCTAGTTAGTTCGTAACAGCTAGTTATCATTCATTCGAGTTCTGCGTCGACTGACGATGAGCTCCTTACCTTGAATTCTTTAGATACTTTAGCCAAAGAGACCCTCTCCCCGAAATAATAGCAAACTGGATAACGCTCTCACGAAGTAGCAAATCCTCTGCAGATTCTCCAAGGTGGTGTATTGATCTGTCAGTGATCACACATCCTCCAAAAAATAACCAACGAATGCCAGCTGAGCTTGTTTTTCTACCCACAACGGCGGCGTGTTATTGCAGGTTAGTTAGCTAACTTAGCATAACGTTAGCTAGCAAGATAGTAAAACGGTGGTCGGGTGAACTCGCGAATTGTACGTTAGTTGTTACCAGTCAACTTTTAAAGAATTACAAATCGTTATGATTTGGAATTACAGTCTATATGTATTTTTTTCCGGCATTATTGTTCTCCCTTTTACGTTATAACAATCTTTGCTTTTACCTTCAGTCCCCTGTTATTGCTGGTGCTTCAATTATAATCAGCAGGCCCCGTCCAAACCAGACAGAACAGCAACCCTCCACACGCGCACAAACAGGATATGACGTTTTGAGAGGCCACCCTACATGAAACAACTGGGAACTCGGAAAGAAACACCAACTATTTGTTTGCACTTGAAAAGAGAAACTACAAAATAAAATCTGTAATGGCACTCAAAATTAATGATGTATATGGGGCGGCAGGTAGTCTAGTGGTTAGAGCGTTGGACTAATAACCGAGAAGTTGCAAGATCGAATCCCTGAGCTGACAAGGTAAAAATCTGACGAACAAGGAAGGAACACTAGGCCGTCATTGAAAATAAGAATTTGTTCATAACTGACTTGCCTAGTCAAATAAAGGTAAAATAATGAAAAGATCCCATTACAATATCTGATATTATCAACATTTGTCAAGTCCTTTTATGAAAACCTTTACAACTCACAATTTCAGGAAGATGGCTGTGAAAGCTACATTTTCCAAATTCAGAATTATGTTCCTGTAATTGAAGATTAGTTCCACTGTTTGCGATTCACCTGTGTCAATCGAAGAAATTAGATGAGGCTCTGAATTCAATGAAAAAAGGGAAATAACTTGGCCTTGATGGCCTGTCAGATGAATTCTATAGGCAGTTTTGAGAGATACTAGAATACCCTATTTTTAATATGTTTCAAGGTTTCATTGAAAATTGTAAAATGGTCTCCACTATGAAAAAGGGCCTTATTTCACTGATTCTGAAGCCTGATAAATACCCTTATTTCATTGACAATTGGAAACCAATTACTTGATTAAATATTGATTACAAATTGATTGCTCTGGTTTATGACAAAGCTCCACCATTCGTTTAGTGTTCAGATGCAATTGACTCAGATGCTGTCATTTTAGTTTTGGACTTCTGTAAAACCTTTGACACAATTGAACATTCATTTCTCTTTCAGTCTCTTAAACTTTTTGGTTTCGGTGAAAATGTTTTCAAAGTCATTCACATTTTTTTACATAGATAAATAGTTCTGTGATATTAAACCTTACTATTTCCAAAATATTCAGTATCAACAGAAGTGTACAACAGGGATGCCCAATTTCAGCCTTTTTATTCATTTTGGTAGTGGAACTTCTATCTCTAGATATTCTGAATAATACAAATCTGCATGGCTTATCCATTTTTACATAGAAATCTAAATTTCCCAACTGGCTGATGATACTACTCTTTTTTTTTTTTAAAGACAAAGACCAGGTCGCCCATACCCTTAACGCTATCACTGCATTCTCTATCACATCTGAATTCAAACATTTCTAAATGTGAAATCTTATGATTATATGACTCTGATGTAAAGAAATAGAAAATATTCCTGTAAAGGACTGTGTTAAATATTTAGGAATACATCTACCAAAAAAACACTTAGTCAGACACATGAATTTCTCTCCTAAAATTAAGAAAACCAAGAATATATTTAATAATTGGCTACAAAGGGATCTTTCTATACTTGGGAGAGTGCTTCTGTCCAAGGCAGAGGGACTGTCTTGCTTTGTGTACACCTCATTATCTTTATTTGTAAATCCCTCTACCTATAAAGAGATCAACAAGACCTTTATTGACTTCATCAGGAAAAATACATTTTACAAACTAAAAAAGTTAGTCCTCTCAAATAAAATATCTGAAGGAGGTCTGGAAGTGTTGGATTTTGTTGACATAAATAACACTTTCAAGAGCAATTGGTTGAAAATATGTTTGGTCAATACAGAATCAATTTGGTATTTAATTCTAAACAATGTGTTTAATAAGTTGGGAGGTATTCAGTTTTAACTGAAATGTAATTATATTCCTGAAAGATTACCCGCTAAATTGGCTAGGTTTCACCAACAAGCTTTAATGTCCTGGAAAATATGTTTCCTGCACAATTTTTACCAACACAAAGCTCTTTTGTGGAATAATTCAGACGTAACCGTAAGGAATAAGTAATTGTTCTACCCTAGCTGGCATGAGAAGAATATTAACTTTGTTCTTGATGTTTTTGACAACAGGGGTAATATTCTTTCATGTGAACAATTTATAACATTGAATGAGTTACCTTTCAGAGAGTTTATTTCTGTGATCAAAGCCATTCCCAGTGGTCTTACTACACGAATGAAAACTCATCTTAGCTTTGGTGATGACCACAGAGTTTATCCAGAACTCAGTTTGGAAGGTGTGAGCTTGAGAAATCTTGTTGTAACAAATACATAAGACACATTTTCCATTCACGGAACCAACTTACGGCTAGAGGAACATTTTTCTGGAATATGCTTATTCCTGACATTGTCTGGAAAAAAGCTTGGTTGATGCCTTACAAATATTGTATACCAAATAAATTTAAGGAACTGCACTTTAAGATTCTACATAAGATATATCCATGTAATTCTATGTTGTCGAAATTTGTTGATATTGATGATATCTGCGTTTTCTGTGAAAATGACGGTGAACATCTGACTCACTTGTTCTCTGAATGTAAATCTGTGATAGATTTTTGGAAAAACCTTTCAGTGTACTTATTTACCTTTTTTAACACTACCCATGTTTTTAACATGAAGGATATAATATGTTACAATTGCAATGATAACAAGATCATTGAAATGATTGTGAATTTTTTTATTCTTGTTGCCAAATACTTTATACACAAACAAAAATTCCAGAATTCTATACCAAAATTACAAATATTTTTTATTTAATTTAATAATCTTGTTAAGACATTAGCCATAGTGAATAACAAAAATAATAGCATCTTGCTGAATCATAATGAGATTTTTTTCTGAGTGAATACAATTGCACTAGGATTGTCATATTTTTTAAATATTTTTTTAATGTTATTTATATCTATATTTTTGTTGTTGTTGTATGTATTTAGTATTTTCTTGTTTATACCTGTGTTTTGTTTTGTTAGACATGTTTGTTGTAGGGATGTAAGTTGATAATTTTGTATAATAATAAATATATACAGTACCAGTCAAAAGTTTGGACACACTTACTCATTCAAGGGTTTTTCTATATTTTTACAATTTTCTACATTGTAGAATAATAGTGAAGACATTAAACTATGAAATAACACATGAAATCATGTATAAATGAAAATAAGTGTTAAACAAATCAAAATATATATTATATGGGAGATTCTTCAAAGTAGCCTTGATGACAGCTTTGAACACTTTTGGCATTCTCTCAACCAGCTTCACCTGGAATGCATTTTTAACAGTCTTGAAGGAGTTCCCACATATGCTGAGGACCTGTTGGCTGCTTTTCCTTCACTCTGCTGTCCAACTCATCCCAAACCATCTCAACTGGGTTGAGGTCGGGTGATTGTGGAGGACAGGTCATCTGATGCAGCACTCCATCACTCTCCTTGGTCAAATAGCCCTTACACAGCCTGGAGGTGAGTTTTGGGTCATTGTCCTGTTGAAAAACAAATGATAGTCTCACTAAGCGCAAACCAGATGGGATGGCGTATCACTGCAGAATGCTGTGCTAGCCATGCTGGTTAAGTGTGAATTGAATTCTAAACAAAATCACAGACAGTGTCACCAGCAAAGCACCCCCACACCATCACACCTCCTCCTCCATGCTTCACGGTGGGAACCACAGATGCGGAGATCATCCGTGCACCTACTCTGCATCTCACAAAGACACGGCGATTGGAACCAAAAATCTCAGATTTGGACTCATCAGACCGAAGGACAGATTTCCACTGGTCTAATGTCCATTGCTCATGTTTCTCGGCTCTTATTGGTGTCCTTTAGTAGTGGTTTCTTTGCAACAGTTCCGCCATGAAGGCCTGATTCACACAGTCTCCTCTGAACAGTTGATGTTGAGATGTGTCTGTTACTTGAACTCTGTGAATCATTTGGGCTGCAATTTCTGAGGCTGGTAACACTAATGAACTTATCCTCTGCAGCAGAGGTAACTCTGGGTCTTCCTTTCCTGTGGCGGTCCTAATGAGAGCCAGTTTCATAATAGCTCTTGATGGTTTTTGTGACTGCACTTAAAGAAACCTTAAAAGTTCTTGATATTTTCCGGATTGACTGACCTTCATGTCTTAAAGTAATGATGGACTGTCATTTCTCTTTTCTTATTTGAGCTGTTCTTGCCATAATATGGACTTAGTATTTTACCAAATAGGCCTATCTTCTGTATACCACCCCTACCTTGTCACAACACAACTGATTGGCTCAAACGCATTAATAAGGAAAGAAATTTCACAAATTAACAAGGCACACCTGTTAATTGAAATGAATTCCAGGTGACTACCTCATGAAGCTGGTTGAGAGAATGAAAAGAGTGTGCAAAGCTGTCATCAAGGCAAAGGGTGGCTACTTTGAAGAATCTCAAATATTGTAACGGCAGCCATCCTCTTCTTCCTCTGAAGAGGAGGTGTAGCAGGGATCGGACCAAGACGCAGCGTAGTTCGTGTTCAACATGTTTAATAAAAGACGATAACGTGAACACTACACAAATACAAAATAACAAACGTGGCAAACCCGAAACAGTCCTATCTGGTGCAATGAACACAAAGACAGAAGACAACCACCCACAAACCCCAACACAAAACAAGCTACCTAAATATGGCTCCCAATCAGAGACAATGACTAACACCTGCCTCTGATTGAGAACCATATCAGGTCATATATAGAAACGGACAAACTATACACACAACATAGAATGCCCACCCAGCTCACGTCCTGACCAACACAAAAACAAAGAAAACACAAAAGAACTATGGTCAGAACGTGACAGTACCCCCCCCCCCCCCCCCCCCCCCAAGGTGCAGACTCCGACCGCACAACCTAAACCTATAGGGGACCCCATTGGACTGAGGAGCGCCTCTGGACTGAGGGGCGCCTCATGACTGAAGGGCAGCTCATGACCGATAGGTAGCTCATGACCGAGAGGTAGCTCAGGACCGAGGGGTAGCTCAGGACCGAGGGGTAGCTTAGGACCGAGGGGTAGCTCAGGACCGAGGGGTAGCTCAGGACCGAGGGGTAGCTCAGGACCGAGAGGTAGCTCAGGACTGAGAGGTAGCTCAGGACTGAGAGGTAGCTCAGGACTGAGAGGTAGCTCAGGACTGAGAGGTAGCTCCGGACTAAGGACAGCTCCGGACTAAGGACAGCTCCGGACTGAATGGCAGCTCATGACTGGAGGGCGGCTCATGACTGGAGGGCGGCTCATGACTGAAGGGCGGCTCATGACTGAAGGGCGGCTCATGACTGGAGGGCGGCTCATGACTGGAGGGCGGCTCATGACTGGAGGGCGGCTCATGACTGGCGGGCGGCTCCTGACTGGCGGGCGGCTCCTGACTGGCGGGCGGCTCTGGCGGCTCCTGACTGGCGGGCGGCTCCTGACTGGCGGGCGGCTCTGGCGGCTCCTGACTGGCGGGCGGCTCTGGCGGCTCCTGACTGGCGGGCGGCTCTGGCGGCTCCTGACTGGCTGGCGGCTCCATACTGGCTGGCGGCTCTCGCGGCTCCTGACTGGCGGGCGGCTCTCGCGGCTCCTGACTGGCGGGCGGCTCCGGCGGCTCCTGACTGGCGGGCGGCTCCGGCGGCTCCTGACTGGCGGGCGGCCCCGGCGGCTCCTGACTGGCGGGCGGCTCCGGCGGCTCCTGACTGGCGGGCGGCTCCGGCGGCTCCTGACTGGCGGGCGGCTCCTGACTGGCGGGCGGCTCCGGCGGCTCCTGACTGATGGACGGCTCCGGCGGCTCAGGACAGACGGGCGGCTCAGACGGCGCTGGGCAGACGGGCAGATCAGACGACGCTGGGCAGACGGGCAGCTCAGACGGCGCTGGGCAGCGCAGGCGGCGCTGGGCAGACGGGCAGCGCAGGCAGCGCTGGGCAGACTCTGGCCTGCTGAGGTGCACAGTAGGCCTGGTGCGTGGTGCCGGAACTGGTGGTACCGGGCTAAGGACACGCACCTCAAGGCTAGTGCGGGGAGCAGCAACAGGGCGTACAGGGTTCTGGAGACGCACAGGAGGCTTGGTGCGTGGTGCTGGAACTGGTGGTACCGGGCTGGAGACACGCACCTCAGGGCGAGTGCGTGGAGGAGGAACAGGGCTCTGAAGACGCACAGGAAGCCTGGTGCGTGGTGTTGGCACTGGTGGTACTGGGCTGGGGCGAGGAGGTGGCACCGGATATACCGGACCGTGAAGGCGTACTGGAGCTCTTGAGCACCGAGCCTGCCCAACCTTACCTGGTTGAATACTCCCCTTAGCCCGGCCAGTGCGGTGAGGTGGAATAACCCGCACTGGGCTGTGCTGGGGACACCATGCGTAAGGCTGGTGCCATGTACACCGGCCCAAGGAGACGCACTGGAGACCAGATGCGTTGAGCCGGCTTCATGGCACCTGGCTCGATGCCCACTCTAGCCCGGCCGATACGAGGAGCTGGGATGTACCGCACCGGGCTATGCACACGTACAGGAGACACCGTGCGCTCTTCCGCATAACACGGTGTCTGCCCGTACTCTCGCTCTCCACGGTAAGCCCGGGAAGTTGGCGCAGGTCTCCTACCTGACTTCGCCACACTCCCCTTTAGCCCCCCCCCCCCACCCAATACATTTTTGGAGCTGCCTCTCGTGCTTCCAGCCACGCTTCCGTGCTGCCTCCTCATACCACCGCCTCTCGGCTTTAGCTGGCTCCAGCTCTTCATGAGAGCGGCGATATTCTCCAGCTTTAGCCCAGGGTCCCTTACCGTCCAGAATTTCCTCCCATGTCCAGGAGTCCTGTGTACTTGGCCGCTGCTGCTGCTGTCCCTTACCACGCTGCTTGGTACTTTTTTGGTGGGTGGTTCTGTAACGGCAGCCGTCCTCTTCTTCCTCTGAAGAGGAGGTGTAGCAGGGATCGGACCAAGACGCAGCGTAGTTCGTGTTCAACATGTTTAATAAAAGACGATAACGTGAACACTACACAAATACAAAATAACAAACGTGGCAAACCCGAAACAGTCCTATCTGGTGCAATGAACACAAAGACAGAAGACAACCACCCACAAACCCCAACACAAAACAAGCTACCTAAATATGGCTCCCAATCAGAGACAATGACTAACACCTGCCTCTGATTGAGAACCATATCAGGTCATATATAGAAACGGACAAACTATACACACAACATAGAATGCCCACCCAGCTCACGTCCTGACCAACACAAAAACAAAGAAAACACAAAAGAACTATGGTCAGAACGTGACAAATATAAAATATATTTTGATTTGTTTAACACTTTTTTGGTTACTACAGTTGAAGCCGGAAGTTTACATTGGAGTCATTAAAATGGTTTTTTCAACCACTCCACAAATTTCTTGTTAACAAACTATAGTTTCGGCAATGACACAAGTAATTTTTCCAACAATTGTTTACAGACAGATTATTTCACTTATCATTCACTGTATCACAATTCCAGTGGGTCAGAAGTGTACATACACTAAGTTGACTGTGCCTTTAAACAGGTTGGAAAATTCCAGACAATTATGTCCTGGCTTTAGACCCTTCTGATAGGCTAATTGACATAATTTGAGTCAATTGGAGGTGTACCTGTGGATGTATTTCAAGGCCTACTTTCAAACTCAGTGCCTCTTTGCTTGACATCATGGGAAAATCAAAAGAAATCAGCCAAGACCTCAGAAAAAAATGGTGGACCTCCACAAGTCTGGTTCATCCTTGGGAGCAATTTCGAAACGCCTGAAGGTACCACATTCATCTGTACAAACAGTAGTACGCAAGTATAAACACCATGGGACCACGCAGCCGTCATACCGCTCAGGAAGGAGAGGTGTTCTGTCTCCTAGAGATGAACGTACTTTGGTGCGAAAAGTCCAAATCAATCCCAGAACAACAGCAAAGGACCTTGTGAAGATGTTGGAGGAAACAGGTACAAAAGTATCTACATCCACAGTAAAACGTGTCCTATATCGACATAACCTGAAAGGCCGCTCAGCAAGGAAGAAGCCTCAGCTCCAAAACCGCCGTAAAAAAAGCCAGACTACGGTTTGCAACTGCACATGGGGACAAATATTGTACTTTTTGGAGAAATGTCCTCTGGTCTGATGAAACAAAAATAGAACTGTTGTGGGGTGCTTTGCTGCAGGAGGGACTGGTGCACTTCCCAAAATAGATAGCATCATGAGGCAGGAAAATTATGTGGATATTTTGAAGCAACATCTCAAGACATCAGTCAGGAAGTTAAAGCTTGGTCGCAAATGGGTCTTTCAAATGTACAATGACCCCAAGCATACTTCCAAAGTTGTGGCAAAATGGCTTAAGGACAACAAAGTCAAGGTTTTGGAGTGGCCATCACAAAGCCCTGACCTCAATCCTATAAAAGATTTGTGGGCAGAACTGAAAAAGCGTGTGCGAGCAAGGAGGCCTACAAATCCGACTCAGTTACACCAGCTTTGTCAGGAGGAATGGGCCAAAACTCACCCAACTTATTGTGGAAAGCTACCTGAAAAGTTTGACCCAAGTTAAACAATTTAAAGGTAATGCTACCATATACTAAATGAGTGTATGTACATTTCTGACCCACTGGGAATGTGATGAAAGAAATAAAAGCTGAAATAAATTATTCTCTACTACTATTCTGACATTTCACGTTCTTAAAATTAAAGTGGTGATCCTAACTTACCTAAGACAGGGAATTTTTACTAGGATTAAATGTCAGGGATTGCTAAACTGAGTTTAAATATATTTAGCTAAGGTGAATGTAAACTTCTGACTTCAACTGTACATGATTCCATATGTGTTTCATAGTTTTTTATGTCTTCACTATTATTCTACAATGTAGAAAATAGTAAAAATAAAGAAAAACCCTGGAATGAGCGGGTGTGTCCAAACTTTTGACTGGTACTGTATATATATAAATAGTGCTGCATTCTCTATTAACCCACATGTTCCCTCTTTGAGGAATGGGAACAGAGGAAGAAAATGTAAAATAGACTTTAGAATGTTGCTTTAGAAATGTATTTGGCCTTTTATTTCCTAAATACAAAATAGATTATGTGGTTATTCTTATTTCCAATGTGCTGATTTCCAATGTGCTTGATCAGGAGAGACTAGAATGCATCCTCTGCTCAGTTTAATACAGAGAGGCTTTCATCCTCCAAGTGTGGAGGTTCTGTCCTGGTCAGTCCTACAACCAAAGAGAATGGGTGCATTTGAGCGGGTGAAATGTATGCAGTCAGTCTGGTGTGTGTGTGTGTTTCACCAAGTGAGAAAAAGTGTAAATGTATCTCAATGTGCAAATTCATGAGTGAGCTTGTGGCTTTGTATCTCATCCTCATTAAGATTGCCTGAAGCCTTGATTTCTGGCATAAGATTTTCTAATGTAACACAGTGGAACACCCCTAAACCCCCTGGAGAGAAGGAGACAAGCAGAATGAAATGTCATCTTTACTCTTTCAACTCTTTGAGTGAATCTTAAAACAGGCTGCAGGCAGCTTGGGGCTCTGGCTCTTCTGCTCGTCATTGTAGAGAAAAGCTGGTTTATACTCCCACCTAGTGAGAATGATGAGACATTGCATTTACATGTTATTTATTACATAACTCAGCACTTATTCTCAAAGCGTAGAACTCCTTACAATCTTTGAATCACCATCCAAGATGCATGGCCACAGCCAAAAAGGCTTTTCATCATTAAGTCTGGAGGGTACTTTCACTGTCCTCTCCTCAATCTCTCGTCTTCACCACAGTTGGAGCCCCCCAGCAGAGACTTATTAATGGACATGTTTGTTGTCATGTTGGGTTCGGTGAAATGAAAATATACAGCTAAGCCTAGAATAAAGGTGTCATTAAAACCTGAGAGAAAAACGTGCCCTGGAGGAACGGGAAAGAAGTGTCTGTTTTCCGCTAGAGGGCGCTAGTATGGGTAATTTGGTAGTGGACGAGGGCAAATATTTTTCCTCCCACGTAAAACGACGGCGAGGGTGTGGACGCAGACAATCTGCTTCAATCTCAATCTAGCTAACTCTTTCTGTGTAATAATATATCCTGTTGAATCCATAGGGTAAGTTAAATTCAGTTGTCCTTTTTTCCCCGCTGATCTATATTCACACTTAGAAATCATATTATTTATTGGGTTTGTTTGCTATCGAGATTGCTAGCTTCAGGCGTCCGGTCTGAAGTCAAAGAAGAAGAGGAGGAAAAACGTCTCCAACTGGTTCCCTCCTTACGGGGCTTGATAATGTAACTAAGTATAAATGGTTGTTGAACAAAGTTATTAAGTACATAGTGCAGTAACTAGCCACAGTATAACTTTGGACGTTTTCAGTAGCCTATTATCAGTATTCAAAACTGCTACTAAGTACTAACGCTAGCTTTCAAACTAGCTCGTTAGCCAGGTACCGTACTATATATAGTAGGAGTAGCGGGCCAGCTACTTAGTATAACGTTAGTAGCTAGATATGACATTCATGTTGGGCTGCCTTTGGCCAATGATTCCTGATTGTAGCTGTTGTCAGTGTCTACAATGGAAGATACAGTATTTGTACTCTTTGTACATTATTTTTACACAATAATACACTTTGCTTGAACACAGTAATTTACACAGCACCGAGTTATATTTTAATTAATCTCAAATAAATCATTCGTCACTAACTACTAGGCTAACTACCTATATGGCTATAGCTAACTAGCAATTATATTTTGGGAAAGAACCCTAGCAAGAAAATTTGCTCTAGCTAACTGTCAGGTACTATAAATTAGCTAGTTTTATGCGATTAACTAGTCAAATGTAATTTGGAATGCTCCCTGACAGCCACTGCTCATGCCATGGGTCTCATGGGCTATTTATCTGTATACATGTACGATAATATCCACCAATAGCACTAATATGACCATTGCTTGGCTTTACAAATATATTAATCTATGAATTTCAAATCAGTCTTCACTAAACTCAAAATGAAAGTGTATGCAGTTTGTGTTCTTCTAGTCCTGAGAAGCATTCAGAAAATTGTTCAAACAGGGTTTTAAATCAACTCCGAGTAGTGGATTACTGCAGAGTTTGTCATCTGTCCCAGAACAGAAGGTGTGAGTCACGACCAGGCGTTAGGTCAGTTTCCCAAACTTGGTGTACGTTTTGGTTTTTGCCCTAGCACAGTACACCGCTGATTTAACTAATCATCAAACTTTTATAATTTGAAACAGCTGTGTAGTGTTAGGGTAATAACCAAAACGTGCACCCTCAGTTTGAGGAACACTGCATTAGGTAAATCACAAACAACTTGGCTTTACTGCACAATCAATGCAATTGATTCAGAGTTTGACTGGATTGCCCTATGCCTGAGAGGTCACCTGTTGCACTGCAACTAGACAATCCTTGTGCTGCAGTGCTGTGAAACAAATGAGGGCCCTGAAAGCCTGCTGTGACCTTGTCAACGTTTTTAGTCTATAGATTACATTGGTTGGAAGTTGAAACAGTGTTCACTATCATGTTTTAGAATGTATTTAAGAACAGCGAGGAATCTTTGTAGTTACGTTCGTCGAGCATCATCCTTCTCGTGTTTGTCTTTTCAGGATTGTGTCACTGGAACTCCACAGTGTAGCTGAACATCTCCTTTCGGTGTCCCTGACTGTAGCTGTTCTCTCCTTGCTAAGGGACGAATGCACTCCAGGCCACCCCTGAATTCCTTTGGCTGCCTCCCTTGTGTATCCCAGTCCCATCAAAGTCTCAGAGTGTGAGTGTAAGTTAACAGAAGAAGCAGAGTGAGCCATCATGGATGATATTTTTACCCAGTGCCGGGAAGGCAACGCAGTAGCTGTTCGCCTATGGTTGGACAACACAGAGAATGACCTCAATCAGGGGTGAGTCTAACTTAAGTACCTTTTTTTAAATAAGCATTTTTGTGTCAGATGTTGAATTGCACGTACAAGGATGTTAATTCACCTGCTATCAGTATCACGTCTCAGAATCATGCATGTAGGCAGGAGCTTGTGACCCGCATCAGGAAGCCATGTCTCTATTGGACACGCTCTTCGATGTTAAAATATGATATCACACCCAAATGTTGGACTGCTCAGTCATTATTCTATAGCGTAATACACAAATGATACAGTTGCTTGATGGATTCAGATATTGCCAATGAATACTTTTACATCTGTTCTTTGCCAATCCCCTGTGATGTTATGACCCTTGATTTGTGTGCATACAATTAGTTCCACACAGCTGAAATGGGGAAAACTTCCAGGAATGTACAGATACCCACCACATCATCCCATGTACAATGAGAGGACATGGATGTGTATTGGTTTACTCGTACATCAAAAGCTGATGGGTAACATTGCTGGGTAATTGCACTGTCATTGTCTTTCTTTTGATGTGGTTGTTGTTGTCGGACTGTGAGGGTTGTTTGTTGCTGGACTCCTAGCCAGCCCGACTCCCCAACTCTGTGATTGTGACCTGAGATTTGAATCCACTTCTTTCCGGACACGTGACTTGGCTTGGAATGTGAACTTAAAATGAAGCCAAGTATGGCAAATGTCTTGGAAATGTTTTCACATGTTCTTTGCCCTGAGAATTAGTTTGACTTGCCATTTATATCAGGTTACTGGGCAAAGACGGAGAGAAGATAAAATAAAAATAATGGGTGTTTCCTGCCTTAGCTTGTTTGTGGCTGTTTTCATTTGACTCTATTGTAGACTGCAAAGCTATAGCCTAGCTCTAATGGTTGCATTTGGAGGTCCATTAGGCTGTGTTTACACAGGCAGCCCAATTCAGACTTTTCCCCCCACTATTGGTCATTTGACCAGTCAGATCAACTCTGAAAAATATCTGATGTGATTGGTCAAAAGGCCAATTGTGGGAAAAAATATCACAATGGGCTGCCTGTGTGAACACAGCCGTAGAAAGCAGGCTACATCATGCGTCCTGGCCTCCTCTCCTGTTTGTATCCTCGGTCAACTCGGTGAAGGGAAGCTCAGCAGGGCTTGTCACAACTGCTGGAACTCAGACATTTCTGGAGGAAGGTGACTTAAAATAAAATAAAATGTTTACCCCATCTGTCCTATATTCAGGCCTGGTATCTCTGCGTTCAGATAGAACTATAGAGAGACACAATTGTTGCCCCCAGGGCATGCTGTTTTTCTCAGTCTCATGCAGAGGCTTGATTGTTGTTAAGTACCTTGCTTAGACATTACAGAGCACTATGCATAGATTTTTTTTACCAGCGTTCATTGTTTCATTTTAGTTTTGCATTCATACTGTTGTGTGTACTTCACTGTAAGTAGCCTATGGGATACACATGCATGGATCTATTGTATTTGTGTGAGTTTGCACGGCCAACCTAACACGTGTGACCCTTCTTCATTAGCCGATTGCCTGTCAAGTCCCACTTATCAGTTAGGTTGATGAATAGTTTCCCAATGGGAGAAACACATCCGTACTGGGCCTTTCAGCCCCTGCAATAACTGTGATTACATGGGTCTTATAGCTGACTGTACAAACACCCACATCTGCCCTGTTGAATCCCACCATATCCTATATATCCCTATCCCACACTTTCTCATTGATGGTTTAGTGAAGGTGATTGTGAGCTCGTTTCTCTGTGTGGATGCACAAATGTAAATGCGAGACAAGGACCGTAGTGGAATGCTGAATGCCCTTACAAGGAATAACACGCCAAAAATGAGCAAGAGAGGGGGGGGGGGGGTGTAAGCCAGGGAATTGTTGTGGGCTGGACGTAGGGCGCAAACGTGTGTGTTAGGCAGCGTGTAGACAGGCGGCCCATTTCTGATCTCTTTTTTTCACTAGTTGGTCTTTTGACCAATCAGATCAGCTTTGAAAAATATCTGATGTGATTGGTCAAAAGAACAATTAGTGGGAAAAAGATCAGAACTCAGCTGCCTGGGCAAACGCTGCCTTAGTGTGTGCAAGGAGTTTTCTGCCATTGAAATCCTTGTGTTGGCCGCTTGTGGATTTTCGGGCCGCCTAAATACAAACAGTATAAAAAATGTATATATTTTTAAAATACATTTCTGGGATGGTAAAATGCTTTCTGTGCAAACGTAAATGACTAAAAACATATACAGTATGTAGAAAAGATAATGGACCTATATTTTTTTGAATAATCTTTGAGAACTAACAATTACTAAAATAGAAGCTAGACAGTCACCTGACTTTAGCAGTATTGGATTTTTTAGCAATGGCAAAATGCATGAAATTGCAGTAAATTTGTTTTTAACAGGCAAACAATTATCTCTGCTCCATGAAGACATTTGTAGAATTGCTGCAAATTGGTTTTAAAATGGCAAGATTTCTCTACACTGCCAAGATGTGGGCCTCTAAAATGTTATCTTAAGCCCCTAAGGTCGATGTTCACGCCCCCGCAGAAGTCTAATTAGCGTAATAAAACAACTCGTCTGAAAGTCCCTGGTAGCAGCTGAAAAAATGAATGGAAGTATATATGGAGACCTTTTAGTGCCAAAAATAAAGGGTTAAATACACACAAAATAAATAATGGAAATGTTTCCTGATCTTTCCTGTCTCTCAGATCTTGGACAGACACTTCAGAACAAACTTCCTTTAGATTTTGTTGGGGGACAATCTGTTCCATGTTGTGAATCTGTTATTCAATGCGTTTGTATGGCAGTAAAGCAAACACAATATTTTTCACTTTTTAAAAAAAATATACTTCAAGGTGTCTTAATTCAATATCAAATAGTAAAATGATCCATGGTATGACCTTCTTAAAACAATTTCATAAAACTTAGTTGATGTGTTGGTTAATAAATCAATATTTGTGCATAAAGCTGTTTCCACCGCCTTTTTTTTGCATGATGAAATTTGGGGTCGAATTAACACATTTTGTAGCCATCTCTAAAATTGTACCGAAACTTCCTATTTCCATCACATCTATTGTGTTTTTTCTTTTATACGGAATTACTTGACTATGGATGGAAATGTGGTTTGTGTGTTTTTGCAGAAGGAATGCACAGGCAGAGCCATAACACCTTCCTCTCAATCATTCTTCTGTTTCCTGTACTCCTCTCCCAGTGGTATTAGATAGTGCCACTCATTTCCCCTCAACATTTCCTCATGATGAACCAGCTAATTACAAACGTACACAAATGAGTGACACTTTTTTAAAATGCAGCATAAGGCTATTTCTTGAAGTTGAATCTTTAATTTAGGTAAACTCTACCATACTACTTTTTATTTTCTCTTATACCCATCTCTGATTTTAACTGAAACTGTAAATACACATTTTAGAAAATTCCTACACTGAAGATCGAGGCTCTTAAAGATAATATTGGCTACGTTTACACAGGCAGCCCAATTCTTATCTTTTGACCAATTATTGGCAAAAGAGCTGATCAATTTGTCAAAAGACCAGAATTGAGCTGCCTGTGTAAATGCAGGTTTTTCAGACGGTCAGTGTATTTGGTCCTCTTAGCATAGAAAATGCCGACACCAGAACATTACAAACGTGACTCCCTGGCTCTGCCCAACCCCACTCTTGAAAATACTGTGTTTGTGTTGTGGACTGTTCTGCCAGTTTGCTGGGTGGCAAAGGAGTGTGAACCATGGCTGTAGGCGTAGTATAGTCAAAGCACATTCAATAAGTATAATTCATGTTAAGGATTCTTGCTTTAATATCTTCTCTAGTCTAGCTGACTATTTCTGTAGATTTCTGCTGTGGGTGAAAAGCTGTCATTAGGTCTATATTCAGTGCTGTGATATACCATGGTAAAGAGTTAGAGGCTCCTTGTTTGGTGAGGGAGGGAGGGTGGGTTGTGTATGGTCACGGAGAATGCTGTTTATATTTAATTCCCCGGGGGAGGTTGGTAAATATTGTTAACCCGCCTAGCCCAGCCCCTGACTGGGCAGATCAGACAGTGGTCTGGGAGGGTCACCAACCTATTGTTACATCTGTGTGAGAGGGGCTGGCCCGGGACTGGGGTGTGAACTGTAGAGCCAGCTGTATACTCTGGGCCTTCCCAGCTCCCACTGGAGCCAGCTGCAACTAATCCTACTGTAGGCTAGTCAGACACGAAACAAGTATGAGATTTCTCAAATCAAGGTCATACCTCTTTAATTGGTAGCTTGACTCTCCTTTCTGTGGCTGTGTGGATGGCTTGTTTCTTGTGTGTTTTACAGACTAGTGTGAAAGAGTAAATCCGTATCAGCCTATTGATGTGGGCATATGATCTCAGTGAGCTCAGCATAGAGACAGACAGGGTGTAGACGGGGCTCTTCAGTCTACAAATCTGAGCCCTGTTGGCAGGTGGAACTTCCTGAAATAACCCCACCCAGGGGGTTGGGAGGGGGGGACAGGCAGGAGAAAGCACATCTGAAGCAGTTAGCTACTTTTGTTAGCTACTTTTCGTCACTCAACTCAGACAACTAAACACGCATTATTTCCTGTGAAATATTCTCTCCTGCAGTGGTGTAGTGGAGGCTATACGCTGTAAACCCACATATTCTTCAATTGGCATTGAGTATACTCACTACTTAATCCCCACACATCGTATCAATTAAGACTGATGGAACAAATCAATGTTTAGCTTAAAATGTTAATGGTTAACATTTTAGGCATAGCAATGGGCACACGGTGGTAGGTCTACGCCAGTAGATGCTCCTCAAAGGAGGAAGGGTGAATTATTTTTTTAAATAAAATTTCAAAAGTTATCCTATTTAGATAACTACTAAATATATTCACATCACCAAATAATAGATAAAACACACTGTTTTGCAATGAGGCTACTGTAGACCTTCAACAGCACTGTAGGGTAGCACCATGGTGTAGCCGGAGGACAGCTAGCTTCCATCCTCCTCTGGGTACATTGACTTCAATACAAAACCTAGGAGGTTCATGGTTTTCACTCCCTTCCATAGACTTACACTGAAATTATGACAACTTCTGGAGGATGTCCTCCAACCCTTCAGAGCTCTTGCAGCATGAACTGACATGTTGTCCACCCAATCAAAGGATCTGAGAATGAACCTAGTACTGAAAGCATAAGCTACAGCTAGCTAGAACTGCAGTTCATCAAATGTGGTGAGTAGTTGACTCTGAGAGAGAAATACAATAGCTGAACAGTTTAAAAAAATGAATTTCTTCCAAAATGAAGAAGCAAGAGATTTCGTATTTTTTTCCCAGTTTCACTTACTTAGCTAGCAAATGCAGCCAGCTGGTTTAGCCTACTCAAACACCTTTCTCAAACAGAGGGATGCTATGTTAGCTAGCTGGCTATGACTATCCAACACAACACTGGAACTCTTCCAAATCATGGTACGTTTTTGGTTTTACTAATTTATTACCGTCGGTGTAAGTGCTAAATGCTTACTGACTGTACTCTAACATTACTGTGTGCTTGTAGCAGGTGAACTAACACGTTAGTTCTATTAGCTATGTTGATCTTAGGAAATATGGTGTCAACGCTGTAAGTTGTGTGTAGCAGTTAGGATATGGTTTGGCTTGGAATGTTGTTTTCTTTTGGCCTGGTAACACACCTGATGTGTTGTGCATTTCAAGTCCACAAACGAAGGGAAAAGGTCTTCAGAGGAGAGCACATAGATGCAAGAAGGAATACAACGTGGCTGCTATGAAAGGGAACTGTGTTTACGTGTGATCAAGGGTGTATTCATTCTGCCGATTCTGTTGGATTTTCCATTTTTTTTAATGGAAGTGAATGAAATGGGGTTAAACATACCTGAATTTGTCCAATAGAAACTCTCGTTGCAGCTGTTGGACTAATGATTACACCCTAGAGCAGCTAGATACAGGCAAGAATGTGTGAGGCGTTATTGAATGTGTCACTGTCTGTCCATGTGTCACCTCAATCTTCTCGACCTGTGCACCTACGTTGTAAACTTTCATTCATTAGGTTGTCGCTACCTCATGATGGGAATATGGAAAATTTGAGTATCATGTAGTAGCCTAAACCTACTGCTGTCAAATTGAACTGGGTGAATGGAATATGAATGACAGTCATCCAATATGCTGTAATAGAAATAAGGCCATGCTCATGAAAAAAAAAAAAGAATCGTCCTCCCTCAACTTAAACGGCACAATCCGCCACTGGTATACGTGTGAAAGTTCCAAAATGCAATTTGTGGGCAAACACCATTCTAAAATGCGCACTGTATGTGAGTGGTTTCATGGACAGAGATGGAAATATCTGTTAGAAATGTAGAGAGCTCTTATGATGGAACAACTATCATGGGTTGCTAATATGACTAGGAATAATGGCTTTGGCTTCTAGAAAACCAAGAGAATGCATATGAGGAAGCCTTTATCAAATTATTGCCTCCATGTTTCTATGGTGAGATTTGGGCAATAGGGTACTTTGAAGCAAGTTAAGACATGTCTCATAATATGAAGTGAAACGTCCAGGTTTCAAACAATTAAGGGACAGTAAAAATATAGCAATGCTAATGATGGGCCTAACAGTCTTCTGGTGGAGGGGAAGGCTTTCCCAAAAACCTTCTCAATTAAATGTTAACTAGCTACAAAGTAGCCTATGCCTACCTGGTGAAAGACACTGATTATTTGCATCAATCCAGTGGCCATTTCTTTAGCAACCTCCATCTCATGTGCTAGAGAAACCCTATTAACCAAACAACAGTTCTAGGTGCCTGTGCACTGGAATTAAAGGGTAACTAACTACACAGACCTCAAGTGGTCTCCTGTTGTGGTTTAAGCATTGTTATGGACTTCGACAACAGAATTAATGTTTTTTTCTATTTAAAAGTGTGACTGAAAAAAAAGAGAATCTGAAACCTGTGAATTTCTGGCTCAGTTTACACTCTTTTTACAGCTTGGGTTGGCCTGACTGTGAAAGACCAATATGTGATTGATAATTTTAGGTCATTCAGAGGGTATGTCACTGTTTCGCATTTCATTTTTCACGGGGGGTATCTTCGCCTGGTGGGCCATTTGGGAAATGTTTTGCTAAATTTGAGTATACCCATTTCTCCAAGCACCACTACACCGCTGCTCTCTTTAGTGACCCACTGAGGGGTTGATAGGTCGCTTTAAATGGCCTGTATGGACTATGGCTGCACAATTAATCAAATTCACATTGAAATCGTAATATTGATGCGCAATATCCATATCTCATGCAATATTTTGAAATGCATCTCCATTTGTTTACTCTTTGTCTTCTCCTTGTGGCTGCTTCCCACACACACCAAGCGCAGCCCCCTGTCACTCAGAGTGCAGTTCCTCCTCCCCGCTGTTAGATTCAATATAAATGTGCATGCTGTTCTGTTAGGTCAAATGCGGTCAATCGATTGTTCCAAACTAGAACGATGCTGCTTTCCACTTTACTTCTTAATACAAGTCATTATATTTCTTTGATTCCAACAGTTCACCTAAGTGTTTTGCTTCATATTGTGTGTCAAATCGCAATATTTGGTGAAAACAAATTGAAATTCGATTTTTTGGGGGGGGCCCATATTGTGCAGCCATAGTATGGACTCATCCTGAATGAACTCTGCTGGGATCATTGATTTACAATTACTGTCCTACTTGATATCATTGTCTGCTGGAGAGGGCTGCTGTATGAGTACATTGGGCTAAATCTGTTCTGAGCACATCTACAGAAGGTCATCCACCCAGGTTTCTGGATGGTGTGTTAGGGGAGGCCTAACACACACACTCTGTGGGCCTCATTGATGCTGTTTTCCCTGGAACACTGTCTCCTGTGTGTGTTGTTGTGGAAGTGGAGGGTTAGAACTCCATAAAGGGGGCTGTTTTCATCACAATACCCCCTCAGATCTAAACATTCAGCACTTTTCTCTCTGTCGTGTTTCTAGCAAGTGCAGCATGATTTAATTTATATACAGAGCTTCATACATCTCGGCACAAATCATAAGCACATCAGAGCCCTATGGAATTCTTCTAACATTCAGGAATGAGTGGAGAATGGAAAATTTCATCGTCGAATTCCTCTCCATTTGTTGATGGGCTGCGAGAGAAAGAAGGAGGGAGGGAGCTAGTGGTAGAAGGGAGGGTAGTGGAGAAGTTTTGGCGTGTGAGGGAACAATCTGTGGAGGGGGGGGCCTAGGTGATGAAGGCCAGTGACAGGATAACGCAGCAGAGGCACGAGAAATGCAGCATGACATAACACATAGCAGCTGGGGAGTCGTGTGTGTGTGTGTGTGTGTGTGTGTGCCCCTGGTGAAGGAAGTCTCCCCGACCCTTATAAGGCCTGCAGAGAATGCTTGTCCTGCTGTTGTTTTAGTCCCCCTTTCGTGACTGCCTCACTACTATACGCCAGCCAGCTCTGTCTGTCCCCACTGCCTCACTACTATACCACATTTTAGTAGTCACGTGCGCTGAATACAACCGTACAGTGAAATGCTTACTTACGAGCCCTTAACCTCTAACGAGTCACCCTCCCGGATCCGGGATCCTCCTCATCAAAAAAGCTGACTAGCATAGCCTAGCCTAGCGCCACAGGGATATCATATAATATAATTTCATGAAATCACAAGTCCAATACAGCAAATGAAAGATAAACATCTTGTGAATCCATCCATCATTTCCGATTTAAAAATGTTTTACAGCGAAAACACAACACATATTTATGTTAGCTCACCACAATAGCCAAACACACAACACCATTTATTCACCGCCAACATAGCTTTCACAAAACCCACAAATAGAGATAAAATTAATCACTAACCTTTGAACAACTTCATCAGATGACAGTCTTATAACATCATGTTATACAATACATTTATGTTTTGTTCGAAAATGTGCATATTTAGAGGTACAAATCGTGGTTTTACATTGTGAATACGTAGCCATAATGCACCAAATTGTCCGGAGATATTTTGGACAGTCACGTTATCTAACCAAAAAACTCATCATAAACTTTACTAAAAAATACATGTTGTACAGCAAATGAAAGATACACTGGTTCTTAATGCAACCGCTGTGTTAGATTTAAAAAAAGAACTTTAGTACAACGTACAGCATGCAATATTGTGAGACAGCGCCCAACAATTCTCCGCCTTGTTGGAGCCAACACAAACCACAAAAATACGAAATAACATCATAAATATTCTCTTACTTTTGATGATCTTCCATCAGAATGTTTGCATGGAGTCCTAGTTCCAGAATAAATCGTTGTTTTGTTTTAGAATGTCCATTTCTTCTGTCGAATTAGCAACGTTGGCTAGCCATGTGGAGGGCACATGTCCAAGAACTCTTAGCGCATGGAACGAAAAATTCCAAAAGTCCCAATAAACGTCGAATAAACTGGTCAAACTCGGTTGAAAATCCAACTTCATGATGTTTTTCTCATATGTATCCAATAAAATCCGAGCCGGAGCATTTCGTCGTGTATACCTAACACATTTCAGAAGACAATGTGAGGTTCCCTGGTGCGCAGTTGAATACTGCCAATAGAGCGGACCTGTCACTCCAAAAGCTCTCATTCGGTCTCACATCAAGCTAGACACCCCATTCAACATTCTACTGCCTGTTGACATCTAGTGGAAGGCGTATGAAGTGCATACAGATCCATAAATATAAGGCGATTGAATAGGCAGGCCCTGACAGAACCCCATTTTCAGAATTTTCACTTCCTGTTTGGAAGTTTGCTGCCAAATGAGTTCTGTTTTACTCACAGATATAATTCAAACAGTTTTAGAAACTTCAGAGTGTTTTCTATCCAATAGTAATAATAATATGCATATTGTATGATCTAGAACAGAGTACAAGGCCGTTTAATTTGGGCACGATTTTTTCCCAAAGTGAAAATAGCGCCCCCTATTAAGAAGTTAACCAAAAATGCAGTTAAAAAAAATAAAGATGAGAATAAGAAATAAAAGTAACAAGTAATTAAAGAGCAGCAGTAAAATAACAATAGTGTGACTATATACATGGGTGTACCGGTTAGTTGTGGTAATTGAGGAAATATGTACATGTAGGTAGCGTTATTAAAGTGACTATGCATAGATGATAACAGAGTAGCAGCGGTGTAAAAGGGGGGGGGAGGGGGGCAATGCAAATAGTCTGGGTAGCCATTTTGATTAGATGGTCAGGAGTCTTATGGCTTGGGGGTAGAAGCTGTTTAGAAGCCTCTTGGACCTAGACTTGGCGCTCCGGTGCTGCTTGCTGTGCGGTAGCAGAGAGAACAGTCTTTGACTAGGGTGGTTGGAGTCTTTGACACATTTTAGGGCCTTCCTCTGACACCGCCTGGTATTAGAGGTCCTGGATGGCAGGAAGCTTGGCCCCAGTGGTGTACCAGGCTATTCGCACTACATTTTGTAGTGCCTTGCGGTCGGAGGCCGAGCAGTTGCCATACCAGGCAGTGATGCAACCAGTCAGGATGGTGCAGCTGTAGAACCTTTTGAGGATCTGAGGACCCATGCCAAATCTTTTTAAACTCCCGAGGGGGAACATGTTTTGTCGTGCCCTCTTCACAACTGTCTTGGTGTGCTTGGACCATGTTCGTTTGTTGATGTGGACACCAAGGAACTTGAAGCTCTCAACCTGCTCCACCGCAGCCCCGTCGATGAGAATGGAGGCGTGCTCGGTCCTCTCTTTCCTGTAGTCCACAATCATCATCTTTGTCTTGATCACGTTGAGGGAGAGGCTGTTGTCCTGGCATCACATGGCCAGGTCTCTGACCTCCCTATAGGCTGTCTTGTCGTTGTTGGTGATCAGGCCGGCCAGCTCTCGTACTGTCCCCACTGCCTCTCTACTATACGCCGGCCAGCTCTGTCTGTCCACATTTCTACTTCGCTTTCCTTTTCCTGCACACATTCTCTGCCTGGGCTGGGTTTAGTATGAAAAGAAATGTGACATTTTCAGTTAAACAGTTCCTGTGAAGAAGGTTTTGGAGAAACGTGTTGTTCAGTACAAAGCTTTATGCAACGTACCAAACGTTCAATCGAACTGAACCCACTAACCATGCTCTCTTGCCTGTCTGTTTGACTGTCATTGTCACTGTTATGGTTGTTAAGGTCATCGCGGGGACGCTGTCATGAGGTGTCAGTCCTGTCCTGTCACTGAGGCCAGTCAGGCCACTGTCCTAACATATGTTTCTGTCACTGTGACTAAGGCAGAGTGGGACGGGTTGCCACTGCCAGCAGCACATCTCCTCTGTGGCTGGCTGCAGGGCAGGCTGAGTTCACATTTAGTTCCTGTTGCCTGGCTGGACGTTGACAGAATTTCATTATCAGTCATGATCATCTGTTTTCACCATTTCTCTGTTCTTTGCTCACAGCTGTGCATCGCTGCACTGCATTCCCCTGCCTACTGCCTAACTCTGCTGTTTGAACTAGATATGCTTACTTAAAGACACTTCATGTTTCTAGAAGCCATTAGGCCAAGCAGGCACAGGGAGTTTTTGCCTACCTCTCATTTACTAACAGGGTGATGCTGTAAGTAGCAGTATCTCATGTCCTTTAGTACTGAGAATCCAGATAGGCCTACACCATTACTCAGAGTCCTGCTAGGTGCTTTCAGTTCTATACTGCTGTTATATGACAGGGTTATGTGGTCTCATAATTACCCTCTGGTCATTGCTAAATGACTAGATGGGCTAGTAGTTTCCTCATTGCTAGTAGTAAACAGTCCGTGGTGTGAAAGCAGTATGGTGTGATGTTATTCTGTCCTCAGTGATGACCATGGCTTCAGTCCTCTCCACTGGGCATGCAGGGAAGGCCGCTCCAGCGTGGTGGACATGCTCATCATGAGAGGGGCTCGCATCAACGTCATGAACAGAGGAGATGACACACCCCTGCACCTGGCCTCCAGCCACGGCCACAGAGACATCGTGGGCAAGGTAGGGCTGAGTGGACACACTGCACAAAAACTACTTACATACATACACACTGCACTCACTACACACACACACATATATACGAACACTTGAGGTCAATTATATCATTGGGTTGAAATAGCTTCTGTTTAGGTTGATATAGCTTCAGCTATAAAAGCCCAGGAAGGAACTTAAGAAACCAGAGTTGATGGCTGCCCAACACCCCCAACTCACTGCATGTTTAAGACTTGTCTGCTCTTGTTGCAGTGCTGACTGACATCAGTCGCAGTGCTGACAGTCGCAGTTTCTGGTTTGGTAGCGCTGCATAACTATGGTTATGATTTGGTTTAATATTAGACATGTCACGATACCTCTGGAATGTGTGAGCAGGCAGGAGATATCCTTTTCCAGGCCTGCCATAGGTGGATTACTAGTGCCACTGTAATTAATCCAAACAGGATCTGGACAGTTTTTTGTTGTATCTAATCTTGTGGTTCTGTCTCCTAGCTGATCCAGTGCAAAGCAGACACCAACACTGCCAATGAGCACGGCAACACACCATTGCATTACGCCTGCTTCTGGGGACAGGAGTTAGTGGCTGAGGTCAGTATGCCCCCTGGTGGCCTACTCTGGCTACTGTCTCTGTTTTCTGTGTGAACAACAGCTTGTTATGTACCACTGGAGTTACATTGATGTCTGTCTTCCTCAGGACCTGGTGACTAACGGAGCTCAGGTGAACATCTGTAATAAGTATGGAGAAACTCCTCTGGACAAAGCCAAACCTCACCTGCGTGAAGCCCTCCAAGGCATTCAACATCCCATTACTCTGCACCATCCAATGTTGGCAAGAAAAAGGTGATTTATTATCTGTGTGTTAGCCCTGTTACCTAATCAATGCGTGCTTTGTGTTCACCCCCCTCTCAGAGAAAGCAGAGAAATTGGGCCAGAGTTTGACCAAGGTCCCCTTCAAGGACACGTTCTGGAAAGGCACCACCAGAACTCGACCCCGTAAGTCCCACAGCCACAAAGCCATTTACTAGCTGCCTGCTTTTCATTACTACACTCTGAGAAAAAAAGAAGTGAATATCAGGCACAGTTTGTAGGAATGAACATCCAGTAAATGTCCCACTGAGGTCCCCAATGTGCCTGATGACATTTCCACTGCCTTTCAGTGTGCTAAATTGTGCAGAAATAGTAGGTCTTTTTGCCAGACCTCGGGCTTTAGCTATGCTCTTCAACTCTGTCCTCTGTGTGTCAATGCCTACAGGTAACGGCACGTTGAACAAAGCAGCGGGCATTGACTTCAAACAGCTCTCCCTCCTGGCTAAGATCAATGAGAACCAGTCTGGAGAGGTATGGAGCTGTTGTTTCTACATGACTGCTGTTTCATCTGTTACTGATGTCCACAGTAACGCATGTTACAAAGTGATCAATCTCACACCAGCATATGTTTTGTTTTGCGTAGTTATACTGTATATTGTCATATTGTGGAGGTTATGCTGGAACTTTGTCTCAATGCTTCTTTCTTCTTTAGTTGTGGCAAGGCCGCTGGCAGGGGAATGAGGTTGTGGTGAAAGTGTTGAAGGTTCGTGACTGGTCCACCAGAAAAAGCAGAGACTTCAATGAGGAGTATCCCAAACTCCGGTAATAACTGTTTACCCGCTTATTGTTCATTGTAGGTGTATTTTCTCCTGTTGTGTGGATATCATGTCTGTCTTCCTCTTGTACCTTTTTTATTTACTGGATTGTCCCTCATATGTCTCATCCTATATGCATATTTGTCTGTCTCCTCCCCCTGTCCCTCTTCCTCGGGCCCATCCCAGGATATTCTCCCACCCCAATGTGCTGCCCATGTTGGGAGCGTGTCAGTCTCCTCCTGCCCCTCACCCCATCATCATCACACACTGGATGCCCTATGGCTCCCTCTACAACGTGCTTCACCAGGGCACCAGTGAGTACCACATTAACCTGCTCTGCACTAAAGACTTCCAATAAGGTCATTGATTCATACAATGTTCCTGGACGTCTGTTTGAAGTGCAGGCTTAAGTATTGGAAAAGAGAGCAATTCATATTACTGTACTAGTTACTAGAGAAGGAGTACAATGTTACAGCTGTTGCTTATGTGTGAAAATGATTGACATGGCTCTGTTGTCTTCTGTCAGACTTTGTGGTTGACCAGACACAGGCGGTGAAGTTTGCTTTGGACATTGCCTGTGGGATGGCCTTCCTCCACACGCTCGAGCCCATGATCTCGCGGCACTCTCTCAACAGCAAGAGCGTCATGGTGAGAGGACTCACTTTAACACTACATATTCACTACAGTGATGTAGTTGTCATGTGTTTCACTCATGCTTCTTATGCCTTGGTGGATGACTGACTTTGTGTTCGAAACCCACTGTTATAATGCCCTGATATTCCTTGACAGATCGACGAGGACATGACAGCCAGGATCAGCATGTCAGACGTCAAGTTCTCCTTCCAGTGTCCAGGCAGGATGTACTCCCCAGCATGGGTAGCCCCTGAAGGTACATTACACACTCAGCAACTTTTTCTCTGCTTACCGCTTTTCACCTTTGAGAATGTAATTTTTTGCTTTTTGTAACTATGAGGTATACATCTCCTTCAGCTATGAACGTGTGTGTGATCCTCTTTCTCTCTCTGTCCTGTGCCCATGCAGCCCTGCAGAAGAAGCCTGAGGAGATCAACCGGCGGTCGGCAGACATGTGGAGCTTCGCTGTGCTGCTGTGGGAGCTGGTGACCAGGGAGGTGCCCTTCGCTGACCTCTCCAACATGGAGATCGGCATGAAGGTGAGACCGCTGGAGCTCAGGGTGCTAGAAGTTATAGGATTCGTTACAACATAGGAATCTCAAAACGCATGTCTCAGTTTAGTCTTGTCCTTCCCAGTGTCTCTGACATGGCTCTATCTCTGTTCTGCCCTCAGGTGGCCCTGGAAGGCCTACGACCCACAATTCCTCCGGGCATCTCACCCCACATCTGCAAGCTCATGAAGATCTGTATGAACGAAGATCCAGCCAAGAGGCCTAAATTTGACATGATCGTACCCATCCTGGAGAAAATGCAGGACAAGTGAACTGCTTTTTTGCTCTGCCTTGAGCAGAGCAAAACCCCTGATATCTTGCCCCAGATATCATCCAGAGATGTGGTGCTGACCAGTGTTGCCTTAGACCTACTCTCACTACTTACCGCTGCCCTCAATGTCACTAACTTAACCCTCTGAAAACGGCCACAGTCACTTATTCTATTCTTGATTATGATTTTTACTTGACTTATCAAGACACGTTTTTATTAGTACTTTCATCTACGTCACTGTCTTATCGCGTCCATGCTGGAGCTAAGAATTGACACTTACGACTGTTGTGTTCTAATCATGTGGACTGAGTACAAGCCTCTGTGACTGAATAACCTGTGGAGGTCAGGATGACAATCTGTCTTTCGCACTGCTTCCTTTCTTTACCTTTGGAGGAGGTCTCACTAACTAGGGGTCAGACACTGTAAAGTGACTTGCAACCATTTATTCCTGATAATGAAAGCTCTTACGAAAACAATACGTTGCTGTATTATCCTGGAGCTTGTCTTGTGGAACTGAGTGTGTACTATATGGCTTGTTTCCTCCTCTATTGTTTCAAGTGCAAGTAGTATGTATGCAAACACGGTTATAGGACTGCTCCTGCTGTTAGACTATTTATCCAACAAAGCATTTCAATGTCCAGTATTCTTCAGGAAGTGCAGGGGAATGAGCGGAACCACTTTTTACACGTGCGCTACTTTGTGTTAATTGTTCATCTTTGATTCCAATGGATGTTGAAAGAGAGAACTACCCTCTGAGTGGGAAGTCAGAAGTATAGTATCTGACTTTATAAGGCATCTGCATACTAGGTTCGGTTTAATCATAGCATAACTTGGTTAGGCGACGGGAATGTCTGTGCCTTGCAATACTTCATTAAGACATTTGCTTGAAAAACGAGAAAGAAGCGTCAATATTACTTTAGCCCGCTTCAGAAGCCGTACAACAACACAGCCATAATACTTCCTCAAAATTGCCTGAATTAATCTAACATAAATCAAGGAATCTGTAATCAATGTTGACCTTTTTGCTGAGGTCTTAGTTGCACAATTTTACATCTAAGCTGTATGTTGCAGTATTTCTCAAGTTAACAAAATGTGTGTGAACTTGTCTCATAGAATGACAACATGTAATTGAAGAATTCCTGTTGACCAATCACTGATGAAAGGGCGTGGTCTTTGGCTACCAAACTTCAGCTTGCCTCAAGGAAACGAAGTGTGCTGTAACAGGTGAAAAAACACCTGTCGAATGCTGCTGAACACCAAAACAAACAAAAGTGACAACATTTTGTCAATATATGCACAAACTTTTTCGACTGGGAAACACCTCTCTGTGCACTGCATCAGACATGCTTACATAGAGAGATTGTTATATTTCATCCACAGTATTTTCTGCCCTCAGATCATTGGGATTTGTTTTCTTCAACTCATCTTCGTTGAATTCTGTGGCTATGTTTATGCCTGAGGCAATTCTCAACTTTTCACAGGCGAGTGAAGATGAAATGGACAATAAGGGGATAACATTAACATTCTGCTATCTGTTACTTTGTTTCCGCTTGCTTTTTGACTTAACTCCCTGATGAGTTAGATCCGTCTTTATTGGCCAATGTTATATTGTTTTTGAACATGCGTTCTTTCTGTGCCTCCACCAGCTTGCTTATTTCTGCTGAATCACTGGGGTAAAAGCCAAAACCAAGCATGTCTTATACAAATGTATGTAATTTATAAGTATATTAATAAAAAAATGTTGGCGTCTAGTCCCGAAAGATCTTGTTTTGGTGTATTTCTCAGGCTAGTGCATGATAGTGGAGATTAATTCATGCAGGTAGGCACAGACAGGAAAGTATCTATGACAGAATTACCAGCATTTACTACAAAGTTCTGTAAAATCAAATTTTATTGGTCACATAGACATTTAGCAGATGGTATTGTGGGTGTAGCGAAATCCTTGTCCTCAATTATCTGACTTTATAAAATTATGTCTACTATACTGAACAAAAATATAAGTGCAACGATTTTACTGAGTTAACATAAGGAAATCTGTGAACTTAGAGCCTAATGAATTTATTTCATATGACTGGACAGGGGTGCAGCCATGGGAGGGCATAGGCCCACCCACTGGGGAGTCAGGCCCAGCCAATCATGAGTTTTTCCCCACAAAAGGGCATTATTACAGACAGAAATATATTCCTCAGTTTCATCAGCTTTCGGGGTGGCTGGTCGCAGATGATACTGCAAGTGAAGAAGCTGGATATGCAGGTCCTGGGCTGGTGTGGTTGTGAGGCCGGTTGGACGTACTGCCAAATTCTCTAAAACGACATTGGAAGCATCTTATGGTAGAGAAAGGAACTTAAAATTCTCTGGCAACAGCTGTGGTGGACATTCCTGCAGTCTGCATGCCAATTGCACGCTCCCTCAAAACTTGAGACATCTGTGGCATTGCGTTTAGTGGCAAAACTGCACATTTTGGATTGGCTTTTTATTGTCCCCAGCACAAGGTTCTTCATATGCCACATCTGTCAGGTGGATGGATTATTTTGGCAAAGGAGAAATGCTCACTAACAGGGATGTAAACAAATTTGTGCATACATTTTGAGAGAAATAAGCTTTTTGTGCGTATGAAAAGTTTCTGGGATCTTTTATTTCAGCTCATGAAACATGGGGCCAACACTTTACATGTTGCGTTTATATTTTTGTTCAGTGTATATCAGGGGTTCCAAACCTTTTCACTTGGCCCCCCCCCCCCCCCCCCTTCCAGCATTGGGGGAAAACATTAGCTGACAGGCTAGTTTCTGGACATTTCTGACAAGTTATAGATAGCTCTCTAAGGTATGCAATGATTAACATGACAAGAGGAACTGATGATGCACTACACAATTTCTGAATTGTACCTTGTGCATTTTACGATTACAGCTTTCAAGAGTAATTTTAAACCCGGACTTCCTTTAAAAAATATATATCCGCAAAACACCAATCTCAACGTCAACAGTGAAGAGGTGACTCCAGGATGCTGGCTTTCTAGGCAGAGTTCCTCTGTCCCGTGTCTGTGTTCTTTTGTCCACCTTAAACTTTTATTTTTATTGTCCAGTCTGAGATATGGCTTTTTCTTTGCAACTCTGCCTAGAAGGCCAGCATCCTGGAGTCACCTCTTCACTGTTGATGTTGAGACTGGTGTTTTGCGGGTATTATTTATTGAAGCTGCCAGTTGAGGACTTGTGAGGCGTCTGTTTCTCAAACTAGAAACTCTAATGACCTTGTCCTCTTGCTCAGTTGTGCACCGGGGCATCCCACTCTTTCTATTCTGGTTAGAGCCAGTTTGCACTGTTCTGTGAAGGTAGTAGTACCCAGCGTTGTACGAGATCTTCCGTTTCATAGCAATTTCTCGCGCATGGAAAGGCCTTCATTTCTAGGAACAAGAATAGACTGACGAGTTTCAGAAGAAAGTTCTTTGTTTCTGGCCATTTTGAGCCTGTAACCAAACTCACAAATGCTGATGCTCCAGATACTCATCTAGTTTAAAGAAGGCCAGTTTCATTGCTTCTTTAATCAGAACAACAGTTGTCACCTGTGCTAACATAATTGCAAAAGGGTTTTCTAATGATCAATTAGCCTTTCTAAAATGATAAACTTGGATTAGCTAACACAATGTGCCATTGGAACACAGGAGTGATGGTTGGTGATAATGGGCCTATGTAAATATTCCATAAAAAATCTGCCGTTTCCAGCTACAATAGTCATTTACAACAATAACGTCTACACTGTATTTCTGATAAATTTTATGTTATTTTAATGGACAAGAAATTAGCTTTTCTTTCAAAAACAAGGACATTTCTAGGTGACCCCAAACTTTTGAACGGTAGTGTACATATGAGATGAGTAATGCAAGATATGTAAACATTAAAGTGGCATTATTTAAGTGGCTAGTGTTCCATTTATTAAAGTGGCCAATGAGTTCAAGTCTGTATGTAGGCAGCAGCCTCTCTGTGCTAGTGATGGCTGTTCAAAAGTCTAATGGCCTTGAGATACATGTTTTTCAGTCTCTCGGTCCCAGCTTTGATGCACCTGTACTGACCTCGCCTTCTGGATGGTAGCGGGGTGAACAGGCATTGGCTCGGGTGGTTGTTGTCCTTGATCTTTTTGGCCTTCCTGTGACATCGGGTGCTGTAGGTGTCCTGCAGGGTAGGTAGTTTGCCCCCGTTGAAGACCGCACCACCCTCTGGAGAGCCCTGCAGTTGTGGGCGGTGCAGTTGTCATACCAGGCAGTGATACAGCCCGACAGGATGCTCTCAATTGTGCATCTATAAACGTTTGTGAGGGTTTTAGGTGACAAGCCAAATTTCTTCAGCCTCCTTAGGTTGAAGAGGTGCTGTTGCGCTTTCACCACACTGTCTGTGTGGGTGGACCATTTCATTTTGTCCGTGATGTGTACGCTGAGGAACCTAAAACTTTCCACCTTCTCCACTACTATCCTGTCGATGTGGATAGGGTGCTCCCTCTGCTGTTTCCTGAAGTCCACGATCATCTCCTTTGTTTGGTTGACGTTGTGTGAGAGGTTATTTTCCTGACACCACACTCTGAGAGCCCTCACCTCCTCCCTGTAGGCTGTCTCGTCGTCGTTGGTAATCAAGCCTACTACTGTTGTGTTGTCTGCAAACTTGATTGAGTTGGAAGTGTCATTGGTGAACATGGAGTACCGGAGGTGGCTGAGCACGCACCCTTGTGGGGCCCCAGTGTTGACGATCAGCGAAGTGGAGATGTTGTTTCCTACCTTCACCACCTGGGGGTGGCCTGTCAGGAAGTCCAGGACCCAATTGCACAGGGTGGGGTTGAGACCCAGGGCCGCAAGGTTAATGATGAACTTGGAGGGTACTATGGTGTTGAATGCTGAACTATAGTCAATGAACAACATTCGTAAATAGGTATTCCTCTTGTCCAGATGGGATAGGGCAATGTGCAGTGTGATGGCGATTGCATTGTCTGTGGAGCTATTGGGGTGGTAAGCAAATTGAAGTGGGTCTAGGGTGACAGGTAAGATGGAGGTGATATGATCCTTGACTAGTCTCAAAGCACTAAATGATGACAGAAGTGAGTGCTATGGGGCGATAGTCATTTATTTCAGACCACTGTACTATGGCACTGATTTAATACGAAAACACCTCTATAAATATATTTTGATAATGTATTCTGTGGACTTCGATCAGCGATCGTAAGAGGGTTGAGGCAGAGAACCTCGAGGCAACACAGAGCGACAAATTCGTGACGTACGCCCGCCTCCCCTTCCCATCTTTCATCATCACTATACACAACAGCGCAGCATCAGTATTGACTGGGAATCCAGATAAACGACCCCTCTATACGTGTGGAAATATGTAACAATAACGAGAACATATTTAATCGAAGACACACTGACAGCACAAGTAAGTATATTTAGTAGCTAATGGCGCACATTTTAAAGTGCCGTCCTTTGTGTTCGTGTAACGTTACCAATTCTGGCCATATTATGGAATGATGATGGCGGATGATGCCCGTTATTTCAGATGGTCACCTAGCTACTTTCTGTAGCTAGCTAGCAAGGAGGCTAACGAAGCCGCCTACCTTGCATTTTAGTTGACTTAACGTTAGCAAACCCACATTGCTGGTATGCTAAATTAGCAATAATACAGTAGCTAGCGTTTGATATTGTCATGGCATTTAAGTTGTTATTGATTGCTTGCTAAATTAGTAACTAGCAAGCTAGCTAGAGAGGCCTAGCCAACTGTCGATATCTAGTAACGTTTGCTAGCTGTATAGCGTAGCGATTTGTGTCATCATGGATAATGTACTGTAGCTAGCTAATGGCGCAGTTAACATTAGCTGACATTAGCTACCTAGCTTACTACTTGAATATGTCAACGTTAGTTAGCGAACTAGTTAGGCTGGGTAGCTAGCTACCCGGCTAGCTTGCTAACATTACCTTTACCTCGCTAACAAGTTAACTAATGTTAGTTCACGTTACAATGTCAAACAGTTGACTAGCCAGCCAGGTCACTTTCTCCCATTACTAAACTGACACATCTCTCAATAGTTATTTTCCTGGACATTCGAGTGATCAGATGGGCAAAGGCATCTCTTTTCTCTCAAACCATACCCTCCTGTATTCCCCTCAGAGCTGCTGTATAGTACCATGGGTGGCCATGATGATGATATGTCTTATCATGTAGCCAACAACCATCATCAAGATGAAGTGCTGAAAAACAAATTGAATGACAGCGGCCTTTGGAGTGACCAAGAATCCACTGGCGGAAACAATGCTAAGTGGGTCAAGGAGGGCCAGAACCAGCTGAGGAAAGTTGCTGAGAAACATCAGGACCAGAATGGGAACCAAGAGGACTTCTCCCCTCATAACACCACTGAGGAGGAGCAGAGGAACGAGGAGCAGACCAAATCTCCCAACACCGCCAAGACCATCCTCAAGGAGCCACTACTCATTAATACTCTACTGTCTGAAGAGGGTGAGGGTGAAGAAGATGACAAAGAGAAGGAAGATCCATCTGAGGAAGATGAAGAGGCCTGCAGTCTTATAGAGGAAGAGAGGGAGTCCGAACAGAGTACTGTGGAGGCTGAAAGAGAGGGAGGTGGTGTGGCTAGAAATCCCTGTCTGCTGTTCTCTAACGTGAATGGAACACCAAGTGATGAAGAAACCAACTGGCCAGCAATGTCTCAGGAAAGCACTGTTGAAAGCCCTCCAAATGGAAACAAAGGTAAGGGCGAGTTGTTGAAATCAGCCGTGTGACTGTTTTGTTGGAGCAATGATGATTATAGTCTAGTCTAACATAACAAGTGCTTCTCAGGTTGCAAGCAACGTTAGCGGACTCCTCGTTCTAACCCTCCCCTTCTCTCCACACAGAGTCCTTCTGGGACTCTGAGGCCTTTGAGGCGGACACAGACCTGCCCTCTGGGTGGATGCGGGTTCGAGACACCTCTGGCACCTACTACTGGCACATCCCTACTGGCACTACTCAATGGGAGCCCCCCTCCCCTCTGGACAAGGTGGGAGACTCCATGATGTCCTCCAGTATGTCCCTGGAGACAACACCCTGTGAGGAAGAGCAGGAGGTGAGCTCTTACCCATAGGCCTTAGGGATGATTTGTGACATGTTCTGTTCGTAGAGAACTTAGATCTATGCTCTCCCAATTTCGAATATTGGGAGAAAAACGGCATCATGTTTTTGTCTGACTCCTAGGAAACATGGGGAGACCTCTCTAACCCAGATGAAGGGACTAGTGATGGAGAGCTGTGGAAGGTAAGAGACAGAGTGAATATTAATAAGTACTAATGAGAATCTGGACATGGCTAAGACCTCACATTTAGGATAGCCTATACCAAAAGCGCAACACTGACACCACAGTTAAAATACCTTCTATTTATTTTAATGAGTATGGAAAAAGTTATTTTTATGTCTCCGATTATTCATTGAAAAACATAATTTGTAATATACATTCAACGTAAACTCTCACGGATAAATCATTATTATGTGGAAAATAGTTGACATGGAAAAAGTAGGGTTACGTTTTGTTTTTTTACTGTCTTGGCGTGTACTAAGGGACAGAAGCAGAGCATTACGCTTCAATAGCCAAAATAATAATACAATAACAGAGCACATGACATTTCCTAGCTTCAACCCACAATATTTCAGTTTTAGAAACAGTGGAGTTTAGAAGGCAGCACATCTGGATGTTGATCAACTTGGTGATAATGAATTGACAAATTCTTTGTATTTTTCCGGATTGCAGGAGGGAGAGGTGGCTTCTGATCAGAGCCTGAAGGAGTTTGAAGGGGCAACCCTGCGCTATGCATCCATCAACCTGAAGTAAGTGGTGTTGTGGTAGTACATTATGTGATAAGCTTTCTCATTCTCAGCCAAAACAGTCTCTCTTAAACCCTTCTCTTTCTCTTATTCTTTCTCAAACTATACCTGACTGGTAACTGCCTTATAGCTGTTCTCAATCTGAAGAGGAGAACCTTGATCCCCATTGCACTGACTTGGAGGTTAAGGTACATTCAAATTCACTTACATTTACACTCACTAATGCACTGAGGCAGGAAGACTGTAGTCGTCTGTCTGTCCCTTTCCTGTCAACATACAACTACTCTTCCCTTTCCTAATTGGACTGCGTCTGTCGGTTTATCCCTCTCCCTCTCTCTGGCCCATCCTGTGTTCTCTCCTGCCTCAATTTGCTATTGCAGTATTTTGCTGTGCGCTCTCTGGGCTGGGTGGAGATGTCTGAAGAGGACATGGCACCAGCGAAGAGCAGCGTGGCTGTCAACAACTGCATTAGACAGCTGTCCTACCATAAACACAACCTCCATGACACTGCTGGCATCTGGGGAGAGGTGAGTCTGAGGAGCAGGGCTACAGTAAGGGACTGGGGTGGGCTCTTCCTGTTTGGGGGAAGAGCCTGGGCATGCGGTTGATGTCTGGGCAACACCCTCTGTTTACCTTGCTTGGTCTATTTTTACCCAGCAACCTCTCACATTTACTGCTATTCCCTGCAGCTGCTCTGTGTTGAATAATGTTGAACATCAGAGTAATTATAGTCATCCATATGCACCAATGCTTGGGAATGTCTCTTCAACTAAAACGGGATCAAGTCTAACAGGTGTTTGCTAGAATATTATCAGTTGTAGAACAGATGGCACATTCAAATGTAATTTGATTCAATTTCCTATGCATGGTGGTGCTTCAGTAGGATAGTGATATGTTTGTGTTGTGTTACCAGGGTAAGGACATGCTGATGGTCCTGGAGAATGACACTATGAATCTGATCGACCCACTGGGCCAGACTCTGCTGCACTCCCAGCCTATTGCCAGCATCCGCGTGTGGGGTGTGGGCCGAGACAACGGCAGGTGAGTGTCCACTAGTTAGTCACCGTTTGGCACCACATCTGGAGGTTGTAAAGCACTGCACAACTGTGGCAGTCCGATTAAGTGGTGTAGCTACTTTTACAGGAACAGAAAATGCTGTTTAACTCTTTGGAATTTGTAATATTTTATATAGTGTTTATTTAGCACAATCTATTAGTAACTTGTTTATCTAGTCTTAGCCGTCACTTAACTATTACTTCATCGTGACCCATCCACACCTAATTAAGAGATATTAGACACTGGGAATTACATAAAAGCGGGTAATTTGTTCCATTTTCTTAAAGATGCACACTGTAGAAATTGCTACGCCATTTCCTGGTTTCAAAAATTCTAATAGTTTACCAAATTTCAGTTTGTGACAAAACAAGCAAGTTTAAGTGTAGAGAATGTTTGTACCTTCTAAACCGCTGTGAAATATATTTTCCATAACTAAAAATATTGTATTTTCACCTGTTTGAATTTGGTGTACACAGAAAATATTCATTCTCATTGAAGCATAGAAATAGTGCACATGGAATAGATCTACCGCTTCTTAGACTTGCTTTCGATGAGTGACAGATCTATAACTCTCATTTGTATGTGAATTTGGTCGCCCCCCCCCCCCAAAAAAGTTACATATTGCAGCATTAAGTTTTGCTAGCTAAACCCCCGCCTTATCTCAGTTCACTGGTCACCATAGGAGCACCCACCCACAGCACGCTCTACAAGCTGGAGACTCTTATCTCCCTCACTAACTTCAAGCACCAGCTGTCAGAGCAGCTCACAGATTATTGCACCTGTACATAGCCCATCTGTAAATAGCCCATCCAACTATCTCATCCCCATACTGTATTTATTTATTTATTTTGCTCCTTTTCACCCCAGTATCTCTACTTTGACATTCATCTTCTGCACATCTATCACTCCAGTGTTTAATTGCTATATCGTAATTACCTTGCTACTATGGCCTACTTTATTGCCTTACCTCCCTTATCTTACTTACTCATTTGCACACACTGTATATAGACTTATTTTTCTACTGTATTATTGACTGTATCTTTGTTTATTCCATGTGTAACTCTGTGTTGTTGTATGTGTTGAACTGCTTTGCTTTATCTTGGCCAGGTCGCCTACCTGGTTAAATAAAGGTGAAAAAAATAAATAAAGAAGTATTATTAAAACATGTTCATCTTCATGCCTTAGGGTAGCGTTTTCCCATCCTAGACCTGTGGATATGGGTCTGTTTTCCTTCTGAATTTGCACATAGCATTTCTTTGCCCAGCTGTGTGAGTCATTACAGCTGCATTTACACAGGCAGCCCAATTCTCATATTTTTCCACATTTTGATCTTTTGACCAATCACATCAGATTTTTTCACATTAGAATTTTTTAGAGCTGAACTGATTAGTCAAAAGACCAATTAGTGAAAAAAAGATCTGAATTGGGCTGCCTTTGTAAATGCGGCCTATGAGTCCTAACTGGATTTGAACCCAACTTGGCAATGGCATGCTTAAATACAGATCTGCAACCATGAGACAACACTGCCCTCTGGTGGGTTGTCCATGGTATTGCATTAACACAGCTGCTCTATGGTGGGTTGTCCATGGTATTGCATTAACACAGCTGCTCTATGGTGGGTTGTCCATGGTATTGCATTAACACAGCTGCTCTATGGTGGGTTGTCCATGGTATTGCAATAACACAGCTGCTCTATGGTGGGTTGTCCATGGTATTGCAATAATACAGGTGCTCTATGGGGGGTTGTCCATGGTATTGCAATAATACAGCTGCTCTATGGGGGGTTGTCCATGGTATTGCAATAATACAGCTGCTCTATGGTGGGTTGTCCATGGTATTGCAATAATACAGCTGCTCTATGGTGGGTTGTCCATGGTATTGCAATAATACAGTTGCTCTATGGGGGGTTGTCCATGGTATTGCAATAACACAGCTGCTCTATGGTGGGTTGTCCATGGTATTGCAATAACACAGCTGCTCTATGGTGGGTTGTCCATGGTATTGCAATAATACAGCTGCTCTATGGTGGGTTGTCCATGGTATTGCAACAACACAGCTGCTCTATGGTGGGTTGTCCATGGTATTGCAATAACACAGCTGCTCTATGGTGGGTTGTCCATGGTATTGCAATAATACAGCTGCTCTATGGGGGGTTGTCCATGGTATTGCAATAATACAGCTGCTCTATGGTGGGTTGTCCATGGTATTGCAACAACACAGCTGCTCTATGGTGGGTTGTCCATGGTATTGCAATAATACAGCTGCTCTATGGTGGGTTGTCCAATGGTATTGCAATAATACAGCTGCTCTATGGTGGGTTGTCCATGGTATTGCAATAATACAGCTGCTCTATGGGGGGTTGTCCATGGTATTGCAATAATACAGCTGCTCTATGGTGGGTTGTCCATGGTATTGCAACACAGCTGCTCTATGGTGGGTTGTCCATGGTATTGCAATAATACAGCTGCTCTATGGTGGGTTGTCCAATGGTATTGCAATAATACAGCTGCTCTATGGTGGGTTGTCCATGGTATTGCAATAATACAGCTGCTCTATGGTGGGTTGTCCATGGTATTGCAATAATACAGCTGCTCTATGGTGGGTTGTCCATGGTATTGCAATAACACAGCTGCTCTATGGTGGGTTGTCCATGGTATTGCAATAACATTTCTTTTCAATGACATTCACCACGAATCTGATTTAAATTTTCTGCTTGTGTTTTTGTAATAACTGTGTTTAACTGATCATTATTTATTTTCATGCTGCATTTCGCTGCCCTATACAGGGAAAGGTATTGTACAGATATGATTATTTGCAGTTTTTCTTTTAGAAATGTATTCTCATGTCCGAGGGTGTTTATCCTACGTATAGTTTAATTTATTGTATTGTCATATCTAACATGATTGCATGCAATCATTTTTGTTTTGCCAGTTTTTTTCTTGTGGGTGGTTATCATTAAAGATGGAGAAATGCATGGGTTCATGTACCAGTATGTAAAAGGTGTACTTTTCTGTATTTGTTAAAACAGAGACTTTGCTTATGTAGCGCGAGACAACCTAACCCAGGTCCTCAAGTGTCACGTGTTCCGCTGTGACTCACCTGCCAAGAACATTGCCACCAGTCTGCATGAGATGTGCTCCAGGGTGAGACTCCCATGTCTTCTACAGTTGAAGTTGGAAGTTTACATACACTTAGGTTGGAGTCATTAAAACTCATTTTTCAACCACTATGCACATTTCTTGTTAACAAACTATATTTTTGGCAAGTCGGTTAGGACATCTACTTTGTGCACAACACAAGTCATTTTTCCAACAATTGTTTACAGACAGATTAATTCACTTATCATTCACTGTATCAAAATTCTAGTGTGTCAGAAATTTACATACACAAATTTGACTGTGCCTTTAAACAGCTTGGAAAATTCCAGAAAATTATGTCATGGCTTTAGATGCTTTTGATAGGCTAATTGACATCATTTGAGTCAATTGGAGGTGTACCTGTGGATGTATTTCAAGGCCTATCTTCAAACTCACTGCCTCTTTGCTTGACATCAAGGGAAAATCAAAAGAAATCAGCCAAGACCTTAGAAATTAAATTGTAGACTTCCACAAGTCTGGTTCATCCTTGGGAGCAATTTCCAAAGGTCTGAAGGTACCACGTTCATCTGTACAAACAATAGTACTCAAGTATAAACACCATGGGACCACGCAGCCGTCATACCGCTCAGGAAGGAGACGTGTTCTGTCTCCTAGAGATGAACGTACTATGGTGCGAAAAGTGCAAATCAATCCCAGAACAACAGCAAAGGACCTTGTGAAGATGCTGGAGGAAACGGGTACAAAAGTATCTATATCCACAGTAAAATGAGTCCTATATCGACATAACCTGAAAGGCCGCTCAGCAAGGAAGAAGCCACTCCTCCTAAACCGCCATTAAAAAAAAACAGACTATGGTTTGCAACTGCACATGGGGACAAAGATTGTACTTTTTGGAGAAATGTCCTCTTGTCTGATGAAACAGAAATAGAACTGTTTGGCCATAATGACCATCATTATGTTTGGAGGAAAGAGGGTGAGGCTTGCAAGCTGAAGAACACTACCCTAACCTTGAAGCACGGGGGCTGGCAGTATCATGCTGTGGGAGTGCTTTGCTGCAGGAGGGACTGGTGCACTTCACAAAATAGATGGCATCATGAGGCAGGAAAATTATGTGGATATATTGAAGCAACATCTCAAGACATCAGTCAGGAAGTTAAAGCTTGGTCGCAAATGGGTCTTCCAAATGTACAATGACCCCAAGCATACTTCCAAAGTTGTGGCAAAATGGCTTAAGGACAACAAAGTCACGGTATTGGAGTGGCTATCACAAAGCCCTGACCTCAATCCTATAGAAAATTTGTGGTCAGAACTGAAAAAGTGTGTGCGAGCAAGGAGGCCTACAAACCTGACTCAGTTACACCAGTTCTGCCAGGAGGAATTGGCCAAAATTCACCCAACTTATTGTGGGAAGCTTGTGGAAGGCTACTTGAAACGTTTGACCCAGGTTAAATCAAATCAAGTTTATTTTATATAGCCCTTCGTACATCAGCTAATATCTCGAAGTGCTGTACAGAAACCCAGCCTAAAACCCCAAACAGCAAGCAATGCAGGTGTAGAAGCACGGCGGCTAGGAAAAACTCCCTAGAAAGGAAGAAACCTAGAGAGGAACCAGGCTATGAGGGGTGGCCAGTCCTCTTCTGGCTGTGCCGGGTGGAGATTATAACAGAACATGGCCAAGATGTTCAAATGTTCATAAATGACCAGCATGGTCAAATAATAATCAGGAGTAAATGTCAGTTGGCTTTTCATAGCCGATCATTAAGAGTATCTCTACCGCTCCTGCGGTCTCTAGAGAGTTGAAAACAGCAGGTCTGGGACAGGTAGCACGTCCGGTGGACAGGTCAGGGTTCCATAGCCGCAGGCAGAACACTTGAAACTGGAACAGCAGCAAGGCCAGGTGGACTGGGGACAGCAAGGAGTCATCATGCCCGGTAGTCCTGACGCATGGTCCTAGGGCTCAGGTCCTCCGAGAGAGAGAAAGAAGGAGAGAATTAGAGAGAGCATACTTAAATTCACACAGGACACCGGATAAGACAGGAGAAGTACTCCAGATATAACCAACTGACCCTAGCCCCCCGACACATAAACTACTGCAGCATAAATACTGGAGGCTGAGACAGGAGGGGTCAGGAGACACTGTGGCCCCATCCGATGATACCCCCGGACAGGGCCAAACAGGAAGGATATAACCCCACCCACTTTCCACAGCACAGCCCCCACACCACTAGAGGGATATCTTCAACCACCAACTTACCATCCTGAGACAAGGCCGAGTATAGCCCACAAAGATCTCCACCACAGCACAAACCAAGGGGGGGGCGCCAACCCAGACAGGAAGATCACGTCAGTAACTCAACCCACTCAAGTGACGCACCCCTCCTAGGGACGGCATGAAAGAGCACCAGTAAGCCAGGGACTCAGCCCCTGTAATAGGGTTAGAGGCAGAGAATCCCAGTGGAGAGAGGGGAACCGGCCAGGCAGAGACAGCAAGGGTGGTTCGTTGCTCCAGAGCCTTTCCGTTCACCTTCACACTCCTGGGCCAGACTACACTCAATCATATGACCTACTGAAGAGATAAGTCTTCAGTAAAGACTTAAAGGTTGAGACCGAGTCTGCGTCTCTCACATGGGTAGGCAGACTATTCCATAAAAATGGAGATCTATAGGAGAAAGCCCTGCCTCCAGCTGTTTGCTTAGAAATTCTAGGGACAATTAGGAGGCCTGCGTCTTGTGACCGTAGCATACGTGTAGGTATGTACGGCAGGACCAACTCAGAAAGATAGGTAGGAGCAAGCCCATGTAACGCTTTATAGGTTAACAGTAAAACTTTGAAATCAGCCCTTGCCTTAACAGGAAGCCAGTGTAGGGAAGCTAGCACTGGAGTAATATGATCAAATTTCTTGGTTCTAGTCAGGATTCTAGCAGCCGTATTTAGCACCAACTTGAAGTTTATTTAGTGCTTTATCCGGGTAGCCAGAAAGTATAGCATTGCAGTAGTCTAACCTAGAAGTAACAAAAGCATGGATTAATTTTTCTGCATAATTTTTGGACAGAAAATTTCTGATTTTTGCAATGTTACGTAGATGGAAAAAAGCTGTCCTTGAAACAGTCTTGATATGTTCGTCAAAAGAGAGATCAGGGTCCAGAGTAACGCCGAGGTCCTTCACAGTTTTATTTGAGACGACTTTACAACCATCAAGATTAATTGTCAGATTTAACAGAATATCTCTTTGTATCTTGGGACCTAGAACAAGCATCTCTGTTTTGTCCGAGTTTAAAAGTAGAAAGTTTTCAGCCATCCACTTCCTTATGTCTGAAACACAGGCTTCTAGCGAGGGCAATTTTGGGGCTTCACCATGTTTCATTGAAATGTACAGCTGTGTGTCATCCGCATAGCAGTGAAAGTTAACATTATGTTTTCGAATGACATCCCCAAGAGGTAAAATATATAGTGAAAACAATAGTGGTCCTAAAACGGAACCTTGAGGAACACCGAAATGTACAGTTGATTTGTCAGAGTACAAACCATTCACAGAGACAAACTGATATCTTTCCGACAGATAAGATCTAAACCAGGCCAGAACTTGTCCGTGTAGACCAATTTGGGTGTCCAGTCTCTCCAAAAGAATGTGGTGATCGATGGTATCAAAGGCAGCACTAAGGTATAGTAGCACGAGGACAGATGCAGAGCCTCGGTCTGACGCCATTAAAAGGTCATTTACCACCTTCACAAGTGCAGTCTCAGTGCTATGATGGGGTCTAAAACCAGACTGAAGCATTTCGTATACATTGTTTGTCTTCAGGAAGGCAGTGAGTTGCTGCGCAACAGCTGAGAGGAATGGAAGATTCGATATAGGCCGATAGTTTTTTATATTTTCTGGGTCAAGGTTTGGCTTTTTCAAGAGAGGCTTTATTACTGCCACTTTTAGTGAGTTTGGTACACATCCGGTGGTTAAACAATTTAAAGGCAATGCTACCAAATACTAGTTGAGTGTATGTAAACTTCTGACCCACTGGGAATGTGATGAAAGAAATAAAAGCTGAAATAAATCACTCTCTACTATTATTCTGACATTTCACGGTCTTAAAATAAAGTGGTGATCCTAACTGACCTAAAACAGGGAATTTTTACTAGGATTAAATGTCAGGGATTGTAAAAAACAGAGTTTTAAATGCATTTGGCTAAGCTGTATGTATACTTCCGACTTCAACTGTATGTCACATATCTAATATACTATTTCCTGTGGAATCTCGTTTCACGATGAGCTGAACATGTCTCTCTCTACATTCAGATAATGACAGAGAGGAAGTTATCCAAGCCATTTCTGAGCAGGTACAATTCTGACCAGTGCAAAGCCATGGAGATTCCTGCTCAAGGTAACCCCTGTGATAGTTCTACAGTTAATTTTAGAACAGAAGTAAAACACCAGACACTAACTCCATCCCTATCTTCTTCCTCTGCAGAGTTTCCCGTTCCAAAAAATGAGAATTTCCAACATTTCCTTGTGTATTACCTTGGTAACGTACCTGTGACCAAGCCTGTAGGTAAGGGACGCATGGGTAAGGAAATCTTTTATTTACTTAGTAGTTAGGTAAATATATCTAGCTGTGCAATAAAGCATATGGCTGTGCTTTGTGTGGGACTGTGTTTTGCTTCACTGCACACGTAGCTAGCTAGCTACTCCCATGCAGTTTACCTTACACTGTGGATACTGATACTGTCAAACTTTTTCGTCTCCTAGGTGTGGACACAATCAATGATGCTTTGGAGGCGGCAATGAACAGCACAAGGAAGCAGGATTGGACCCCTGTCTCTGTCAACGTGGCCCCTGCCACTCTCACCATCCTCACCAGAGAGGTAGTTACTAACTAACTAACCCATCCACAACATCATCTCTGTTACACACAGACATTTGGTAGCAATCATGTCAGTATGGCTCTCTCCTGACCATGCTGTCTCCTCTGTCCTTCCCAGACTGAGGAGGTGATGTCAGAGTGCCGGGTGCGGTTCCTGTCTTTCATGGGTGTGGGAAAGGACATCCACACCTTTGCCTTCATCATGGCCAAGGGCCCCGGGGACTTCATCTGTCACATGTTCTGGTGTGAGCCCAACGCTGCCAGCCTGAGTGAGGCGGTGCAGGCCGCCTGCATGGTGAGTCAACAGACTGGACAGTGGACTCCATTATTGATTAATCAGTTTTCTAGAGAGACGGGCTGAAGGATGATATGTTGTCTATAGTATAGAACATTTTATTAATAAACTGGAATGGTATTGATGTGTTTCAGTGTCGTACTGATGGAGTCCTGCTGTGTGTGTGTGTTCTGTCCACAGCTGCGCTACCAGAAGTGTCTGGATGCGAGGCCTCCCAGCCTGGGCTCCTGCTTGCCCACTCCCCCTGCTGACTCCATGGCCCGCCGGGTCAGGATTGGGGTCCAGAGTCTGCTGGGAAGCTTCAAGCAGTACAGGTCAGGGTCCCAGTCCCCCTGAGCAGAAGAGAGATCTCTTCCCCACCAACACTAACCCATCACAGCAGCTCCAGCTCACTCCTCCACTCCTCTCTTTCTCTCTCACTTTCTGCCGTTTCTGTCGACCTTACACTCCTTTTGGCCTTCCTTAGAGATAGTCCTTTCATTAGTGCATGGAGTTATATGTAACTGAGGAAATGCTTACTTACTAGTGATTGCAAAGTGTTTTTCTATACATCTACTGTATAACTCTCCTTTAGCTTTGTACTCAAACTGAATGAGCCCTGACAACGGCCCATTATTTGTTCTGTTGGGATTTAATCTGTTTGTCACTATTTTTGTGTTTTAGCAGAAACCATGTCTGGCAGGACGTGTTCGTATGATGGGATGTAACTACATGTTTCTTCACTGTAGGAAGCTAGGAGGATTCCACACAGAAATACATCTAATTTCTTTGCAACTATGGTTGAGTCATGGGGCCATGCTCTTCCCCAAACAGTAACAGCACCTCTTTTTTAAAATGTTCTACTGGTGTCTGCAGAAGGTCATGCAGTCACCGTCGAGCCTAGTAGAGTCTCCTGATGTTTGTTTTCTATCATGTCATTACCCTGCACACTCCTCAGCCTCTACTCCTGTCCAACTGAGGTTCTAAGAGCCCAAGTAGAGGGTCACCTAGAGAGCTTCATGTTCCCCACTGCAAAACAGTGTGTTTTAGTCTTCCATTAAAGAAGTGAATAATCATGTGTCACGTCGTAGTGAACAACCAGTGATTTCAGAGTGTACTGTAGTTGCGTTTTCCCTACATTTGCATGAACATTTGCAAGTTCAGTGCTTCTGTGCAATAATCAGACTTTCCTGTATGTGGTGGTGGTAGAATGGCTTGCCAGGCTTCCAAACGGTTATATAGCAGCACTCACTGTGCTGTGGGTTCTTTAATGTAGGGGCCTGGCTATATCTGACTAGGGCTTAGCCAACAAAAAGAGGCAATGGTGAAAATAGACTTCTGATCATGGAAAAGTGCCCTGAAAACACAACAGCTCATCGCCTGAGTTTTCTATCTGAGTCAGTCAACCGCAGCTGGTAACCACCACCACCAAATAGTAGTGTAGGACCTCACCACGCACTGCATGTTTTAATAGCTTTGAGGAATAACCAGGGTCATATCTGCCTGCAGCGGTTTAGTGCTGAACTCTTAGTAATTGTAACATACTAGATGTGTGCTACTTCATGGTAAAGAGGGCTGAATTCTGTACCTGTTAATAAGTGTTTGTAAGGCATGTCACTAGCCTGTATCCGTGTCTATCAATATATAAGCTAGCTAGTAGTAGATTAGTTGTCACTGTCAGGTCCTTTCCACTGAGTAGCTGAGAGCAGGTCAGTATCTGTCTCCCTTAGTCACCGCCCTGGGACAGGGATAACATTGAGAGAATGATTTATGATTTTATTTATTTACATTTTTTTACCACTTTTTGCTCTGTTTGGGCCATGGTCCCTCTAAGTAATGTATTTTGTATTGTTTTCATACACTATAATGGACACTACTGAGGAGCAGTTGCACAGTTGCTCATTATTGATTGTATTAGAGAACATAAGTCAGACTAGTTGTGGTTTTTATGTAAAAAATAAAATACAAATGAAATGTGTTTGTCAGAAGTATTTAGTGCAATAGTTATTTGACCTATAACAAAATGAAACATGTAAAATATAGAAACACTATCTGAAATAATTAGACTGGATTTAATTGTATAATACTATACTGTATCTCATGTCACTGTTCACTTATCATTGTGCTCCTTTTTCTAATTCTGTTATGTTAGTACTTCCAAAGTCAACATTAAAAACGAGGAATATTGGAACACTAGCTGATACATTTATTTCACAATTCATGTAAATTAGGTGTATAAAATGTATCTGTATATAAAAGTCCCTGCACAAGAAATAAATGTGAACATATCTTATTTTTGCTGTTGCATATTTTTTTCACCCGCTTAGTGGAATAATTTGCATGGTTTTGGTGTGACGTGTTGAGTGAAGCCATGTGGATTGGTGAGATTGTATTCCAAAAGGCAGTTGTGGATTAGTCTGTAAATTGTCTCCTTTCGTAACCGGTGGTAGAACCACATAAATCCTCAATTTTCAATCAATGTTTTTTTATCTGACATTCCTGGTAATCCCATTAAAATGGAAGCGAAGCCAGACCGGGCAGGCTGTCTAGTCCTTTGCATATGTATGAAACCTGCTGACATTGGTTTTACCATATGTATTGTGTGAGGTGCAAGCATAGAGATAGATAGAGGACTACTCTCTATCTGTGCCATTGTAGCATATGTGACAGCATGGGCAGCGCCATTGAGGATCATTTTTAAGTAGTCAATTTGCTTCTTCACGATTGGCTGATCCCTCCTGATGACCCGGTTCGACATGACTCCAACAGGGTCACCAGGAGGGATCAGCCAATGAATTTGGAAGTCCCACCCAGTTGACTAGATTAAAATGGTGGAAGCCCTCAATTGCGCTGCCCATGCTAATAAGGCCTTTTGGCCACGAAAGGCCTCTATCATTCTCTATTGGTGCAAGGCCCATGCATGAATAACATGCAGAGGTCACCCCATGTCACCTGTTCATTCATGTCTGTATGCTTTCCCCCTCCTGTTGTATTGAAAAGGCCCAGGGAGTGATCAAATCAAAAGGCCCAGTGAGGGATGCTGTATATAGGCTGGTTATTGTTTCCATAGGAGATGGCTTTGGGGGGAAAGGTGCACATCAAGTGGTCCAGGCCCAGACGTGTAATGGACACTCCTTCACGAGGATATCTCTCCTATTCCCTGCCAGCGGGACTGCACTGCTGTGCTGTGGGACACATCAAGGGCTTGGGTCCTTTATAAGGGATTGGCCAGCTCCCCGCCCCATTCAGACTGGGTTGGTTGTGTGTTTGGGGTTTTGCTTGTGTTCCCTCGTCCCTCATTTTTACAATGTACTGTAGTTTGATTAATTTGAGGTGTGCTGGCTCACAGTGGGAGGGTGTCTGAGTTCAGTGGGAGGGTGTCTGAGTTCAGTGGGAGGGTGTCTGAGTTCAGTGGAAGGGTGTCTGAATTCAGTGGGAGAGTGTCTGAATTCAGTGGGAGGGTGTCTGACTTCAGTGGGAGGGTGTCTGAGTTCAGTGTTGTTGATGGAGGTGATCCATATCAATGTCCTGCTACCCTCCGCTACTTCCACAACTGAGTTTCTTTAGCCTATACATCTTTATGCTTAAACAACAAGCTATAGATTTGATCTTGGTTATTATCTCTATTAGAAAATAATGTACTTACATGAAAATATGCTCTTCAAAAGCAAGGAAATATAATTATTTCTGTCTCTGATTTTCCTGTTTCCTCAAATGTATTCATACTGTTCCATATAATTATGAATGAGCGGTGGTATGTTTTTAGCCATCCATGCTGAGTCCCATTGTTATGTTTCTTTATTCTACTGTTTGCCATCACGCTGAAACACATTTCTAAAGCATATTCAACGTGTGTGAGTGTATGTGACTAGATTTATTTATTCACATGTGCCTGTGTTAGTCTTTCACACTATGTGTCAATCACAATTTAAAGGAGTTCGGCTCACGGAGAAAATAATCACAACTAGAATTATTTCTATAATTATGCATACGGCATTTGTGTAATGGAGATTTATTTTGAGTAATGAATGTGTAGTCTTGTGGAACATTGCTTTTCCTCTCAGAGCCGTGGAGTGGGCTCACATCTTCACTGCTGGGCACTTTAATCTAATCACACATCTAGAGTAGAACAGCCTGGATAAAGGAAGTGAACAGTAGCGTCATCTTAAACCTGGTATCAAGGTCTGGGAGAGATGGTAGAAATCCCTGTAGGATGCATCCTCCTCGTGGTTCTCATGGTGTGAATATATCCACTTCACTGAATGAGGATTCTCAAAACCCTTAGAGGCTTTCTGGTGGAAATGTGCGTTTATTGAGAAGGTTACTTTTGTTTTTCCTCTTTTTTGGAGATCTGTAGTTTCTGGTCGTCAGGAAAGACACTGTTGGGCTCTGAGTGTCAGTCAGGTCGTAGTGAATCAATCACAACCACAGGAGAGGAGTTTGCACAACACAGAGGTGGATCAACTTCACACGAATCAGGAGGGAAAGAGAGAAAGAGAGGGAAGGAAACAATGGATGGACCGCGCCAGACAGCCTCTCCTGCTGAGCTAGAAAACTAGGATGTACTGGAGAGATGGAAAAAGGGATAGACAAGAAGCTGTTGCTTTGTAGGAATTCATCATGTGGGCGTATTGATGTTGGCTTTCAGATGTTTTGTTTATATTTCTACCCTTTCATGGCAAAATGAAAATGTAACTTCTATCTTTAGACATCCTGTGTGTCAAAAGCTTTTTAGTATTTTGAGGTAGTACTATACATAATCAAGATAAATGTAGGCTACAAATAATGCCAGAGTTTTTCTATTACGTTTTCTCTTCAGGGCTGATGGGTTTATGTCAATGTTTCCTTTGACATGTCTCCTGTAACACTTTGGTAAAAAAATGTGCACAATATTCAGAGCACATAAAATCTAATGTGACTGAAAATGGTTGATTGATTCAGTTTGATTTTGGGGATGTTCATAGGGAATATATTATGCAAATACATGTGTCTGGTCCTATTAGTGGAAGGTTCCTTCGGTGTCTTTTGTTTCTCGTCCCATGTGCATTGAGTGAAAGGTTCAAAGGGCATATTCCTTAACCCTCTCTCCTCTGGTAGTCACGTTAATGGGCGTGACATACCACTAAGTAGAGGTGTTAGAAGCTGAATTTCCCCCTTGGTTTTATCCTGCTTTGCAGGAAGCTGACTTTAATTTGTTGTCGCTGGTATGGAGGGTGAATGTTTTCTTCAATCAGAGAGTGTTCATTTTAGACATGGATTAATCTAAATGACAGCATATGCTTTCTGGACACGTAAAATATCTCCCCAGCATGCACTGTAATTCTCCTTATTGAATGTATCATTGAATCCTTTGTCAGAGGAAAAGGGTGGAGATAGGGAAGAAAATAAAAGTGCATGTTTGGAAATTGACATCTATGTGCCCTCTGATTTTGATTTCTCTGACACTTATCTTAAATCCCAGCTTGTATTGCCTCAGACATAGCGTATATATGCACCTGTTGTAAAACACAGCGGATCTAGAATGCATCTATGTACTACCAGTATGCACACACAGCCTCTGAACCTGTTGCAAGTCTTTCACAAGAGACATTGGCCTTTTATTTCCAGACAAATATATTCTTCTCTCCCTCACCTTAGTCCTCTCCTCTTTCACCTCTTCTGTATTAAAACTGGTCCAAGTCTATTACAGAGTAATTACTTTGGAGAATAGGAACTGTCATGTTCATGAGTGGATGGCAGGCCATTTTTCTTTAGCGCTCTACTGTCTCCCTGGAATGTTTCATCGTTAGCCTAAAATGACAGACCAATTCCTATTCCCATATCAAACCTGTTCAGAGAGCACTGTCAGTCTGTTATGGCCAGTGATTATAGTTCATAGAAATGACACATCTTATTAGTTTGAAGGAAACACTCTGAAACGGTGTCTGAGATGTTTCTAAATACAACAGAATCCTGGCAACACACCTTGTTGTCTGTGAGCTCAAAGAACTGAGACACATACTTAATTTAAGTCATGATTCCTCACCACTCTTTAGAGTCTTAGTGAAGCAGAGCCCATGCTTAAATGAACTTGTTGATTTGTTTACAGGTGTACTCATCAAGTGTAAGAATAATCTACTGAAAACATGAGTCCCTTTGAGAAAGAGATGACTTCTCCATTCCATTCTCGCTCCAGAGATCCTCCCAGTTTCATAGGCCCCAATCCTTCTGTGGCGCACAGCAACAAATTGCATTGTTACTTTGCAAATTTGTTCAAGCAATGAACTCAATCTCACTTGATTATAATCCTGGGTGGCTCACTGGCTGTCTCCAGGGAGAGGAATGAGAGAAGCATGAAGATGAGGCTTGAAATGGTTTATTATTATTATTATATTTCCACCTTTCCCTATTTTCCCCATCCTTCCTCAGCCTAGGCCCAATGCTGCTCCATCCCAATGTTTCAGCACACCCAAACTACCACCACTATGGCACACACCACTGTGATAGGGTCTTGCATGTAATCTTTATGGGGTTGGGGACTGAACATAGCGGCAGTATGTTCAATTAAAGACCTGCCATTGGCAGAAAGGAACATCTGTGATGTTTTGGGATGAGGAATAGACCTATGTTAAGTCTGAGTCAAAGATTAGCTATTGATTAGAACTGATGATGAGTGCCCCTTATTAAAGTGGCTGTGGATAGAGTGTGGCTGTGGATGGAGTGTGGCTGTGGATGGAGTGTGGCTGTGGATGGAGTGTGGCTGTGGATAGAGTGTGGCTGTGGATAGAGTGTGGCTGTGGATAGAGTGTGGCTGTGGATGGAGTGTGGCTGTGGATAGAGTGTGGCTGTGGATAGAGTGTGGCTGTGGATGGAGTGTGGCTGTGGATGGAGTGTGGCTGTGGATGGAGTGTGGCTGTGGATGGAGTGTGGCTGTGGATAGAGTGTGGCTGTGGATAGAGTGTGGCTGTGGATAGAGTGTGGCTGTGGATAGAGTGTGGCTGTGGATAGAGTGTGGCTGTGGATAGAGTGTGGCTGTGGATAGAGTGTGGCTGTGGATAGAGTGTGGCTGTGGATAGAGTGTGGCTGTGGATGGAGTGTGGCTGTGGATGGAGTGTGGCTGTGGATGGAGTGTGGCTGTGGATGGAGTGTGGCTGTGGATGGAGTGTGGCTGTGGATAGAGTGTGGCTGTGGATAGAGTGTGGCTGTGGATAGAGTGTGGCTGTGGATAGAGTGTGGCTGTGGATAGAGTGTGGCTGTGGATGGAGTGTGGCTGTGGATGGAGTGTGGCTGTGGATAGAGTGTGGCTGTGGATGGAGTGTGGCTGTGGATAGAGTGTGGTGGCGACTATTCTAAAGATACACTAAAACCTTTAAATCAAGTCTTTCCATGTAAATGCACCAAGAGAGACTGCAGGTCTATTTGAGTTTGGACCAAGTACATGAAATTGACCTGAGGAATGTCTGAGTCAGTTGCTTTGTATTTATATGTTTCTTTTCACATGTTTCCATGGAGGCGTAGCAGGAGGAGATGAAATGACCTGATGGGAGGTTGGAGAGGAGGGGTCCCTGGCTGTTGATTCTCATTTCACCGCCCGTCCTCATGTCCCAGTAGGGTTGTCTGAGACAGAGATAAATACTGCCAGCACTGTGATTTATAAGCTGTGCAGTGGACAGAATTCCACCCGTTACCTGACTGGACAAGACACACAGGGCTACACAGAGTCTACTGCATACAGACTATGGTGCTTCCAGAGTCTCCATCCCTCTCTCTCCTTCTCCCTCTCTCCCTCTCTCTCCTTCTCCCTCTCTCCCGCTATCCTCCCTTCTTCTCCCTCGTCCACACCACAGAATGACAATCTCCTCCCCGCTGATCCAGTCCTGCTTTGGTTTGAAATTTTACTGTGTGTGAGAACAACGTTAATTCTGTTTCAGAAAGAATAGAGATGATGTATTGGCATGTGTGATAGTGTTGTAACATGCATTACCATGAAAGCATAAACATAAAATATGCCCCAAAATAAATATGATGAAACTATGAAAATAATGTGCTATTACTTGTGATGATAATTGCTTATTAACCTTTAAGGTAAGAACAGAATACAACTTGATGATACAAAATTGATTCTGTTCATGTTCCTTTTGATTTAGAAAGTACAATAATCTCAGTCTGAATATACCATTATGGGCAAAAAAGAGGCAAAACAATCATACTTGTCTATTGTCGTGTTCACGTGCTAGGACTAGGAAACTCAGAAATGTCCAACTTCCTAACTGGTTGTAGTTATACATGCGCCGCGTTCAACCAGTTAGCAAGTCAGAAGTTTCCAAGTTTCCTAGTTGCGACTAGCACGTGAACGCAGCATATCATCCCCTGAGCTAGGACTTCTCCAACATTATGAACTCTGACATCATCTACTAAGAAAATGACCTTGATAACAGCATTTTAGGCAGTTAAATGCAACAAACCATTATTTATACAAATCTATCAGTATGCTTTTTTAACACTACAATTTGTTTACGACCATGAAAGCTGTAGGCCTACTTTTACATCATGTTTGATGCAGCTTGTCAGGCGTTCTCAACGAGTTCAAAGCCAGTGAATGCACACACCTCTTTGCTCCCAGTTTACAAGTAGTATTTTCAGTTTCCCACTTGTGAACGCAGCATTCTGCTTTAGGCCCACTGCTTATTACTTAAAGGGGCAATCAGCAGTTGCTACATCCATATTTGGACACCCATTGATTCTTGAAGAATATAACTTAGAAATGCCTCATGCGCTTAACTGTCATACCCCATCAGAACCCAAAATATAAGCTTGTTTTACTTTGTTTGTAAGCAAAGTTAATGTAAACAAACACTGTATAGCCTCAAAACATGGTTAAAACTATAATGTTGATATCATGGATGGTCAGTCCTTGCATCCATTGCTCTGTCTATGAATTTGAGAGTGATTACATTTCTCTAGCCCCATCCCCTAGCTTTTTACAGAGGCAGTGGCGGGGAGGGGAGTGCATTTGTTATTGTTTCAACTGCTGATTAACACTTTAACCAATAACTGTCATTCTTGCAGTCATTTTTGTTGACATATGATGTCTGAGAGGTGCCAGTGGGGAAACTTGGAGCACGGAGATGATAGACGTGTTTCCTACTAATAATCCCCAGTTGAAGGGGCTTCTGAAAATGGCGCCGGAAGAAATGGCAGCAGTTATACGGGCGTCCAACCAATTGTGCTATTACAGTTGAAGTCAGAAATTTACATACACTTTTGTTGGAGTCATTAAAACTCGTTTTTCAACCACTCCACAAATGTCTTGTTAAGGACAACAAAGTCAAGGTATTGGAGTGGCCATCACAAAGCCCTGACCTCAATCCTATAGAAGATTTGTGGGCAGAACTATTACTGTTACTGCACTTCAAGTTCCCCAATCTTTTATTTCTGGCAGGTTTGTGTTTTATGCAAGTTACAGTGTCTGTTTTGGTTGGTGCTTGTGTCTTTACAGTATGTGTGTGAGAGAGTTCATGTGTGTGTGAGTGTGTCAAATGTCACCTAACTCAATTTTGATGGAACATTGTCTACACTGTTTTTATTTGTCCCCTTATGTTTTTGGTTCTTGACATGCGTCTTTTGTTCAGAGGTTGAACACCAAGCCACCAAAAAAACAAAAACAAAACGGGCATTTGTACATTGCCTTTCAGTCACCCACTATCAGTTATTTTCTTGTTATGGAGAGAGTTGATGTGAGACTCCATGTCATGTTTCATTTCTCCCATCTCTAAAATCTGACCAGTGTCTGTCTGGATGCCCTCCACTGTAACCTCTGTGATATTAGGCTTCTCTCTGAATTGCCGCCTGTCGAGTGTATTACACCATGTCAATCGATTCTGAAATCGAGATGGAGCTTGATGATTCGCGGGTGACTTTCTCTTGACACACGCCGGCATGCTTTTTATAAATCAGTGATAAGGAAGGCTTCTCTGAGACAGCTGTATAATAAACTACCTGTATCTGAGAGAATATTGGGATATCTTTCTATATTCTATATTATCACAGATTTACAGGGAGAACAATCAGAGAGTATTTCATCAGAACAGGTTTTTGGCAGATCATTCACCAAGGACGCATCTGGCCTGCCCCTCTCTCTCTCTATCACTCTCTCTGTCTCTGTCTCTGTCTCTCTCTCTCTCTCTCTCTCTCTCTCTCTCTCTCTCTCTCTGGTTGATAATGGTTGAAGTTCTTTTAATATACCAATTATGTTTATGTGTGTACAATGGGTCCAATTCAAAGTGGATGATTGAATGTGTACATCTATTATAGATAGTATCTAAATGTATACATATTGTTGTGTATGTAGCAATACATGGATCCCCTTTTCATGGACTAAAATGCAGAAATGGTAAATGACGTACTCACACACATACATGTCAGATCACACCAACTATCACAATGAGTCAGTCACAAAAAGGATTGGGCAACATGCCATTGAACATATCCCAGCTGTTTATTATACAGTACTCGCTAGCTGTAAACAGTAGCTTAGTGTGACCATGATTTGAAAAGAGAGGCTTAGAAACAAAGTTAGCCTGCGTTTAGCATCCCATAGCAGAAAGTATAAAACAAAATAATCTCTGCACTGCAGGCTATTGTGTTTCCATCAGTATTAAATAGCACTGGCTCTCCCCCCATACTCATTCAAAGCCAAATCACTCCTTCTAGGCCTGGCGGTAATATGGGTTAATTGTTCTGGATGGTTGGATCACTTCCAACAGTTCATCCAATTTCCATTTAAATTGAGCTATCGGAGCGTGACATGGGTGACGCTCTGCTCCGCTCGGCATTGTCACACGCAGCCATGGGAGGCCTGGCCCACTCCTGGGCTGGATGTGGAGCGGGGAACCTTGTATACAGGTCTGTCTGGGGGTTCTCAAGTGGCACACACAGAATGGAATGCACGTGCACACCTTGCCTGGATTTCCCAATAGGGCTGATCCGTTAAGCCAGAGGCAGCCGAAAGCCCCCTCATATAGTTAGAGCAGTGGAGTGTATACGCATAGCCACAATCTCCTGTTGGCAATCATCACAGTTTGTCGTGACCTGCCAGTCTGTACAGTGGAGTAGAGGGGAGGCCATATGCATCTCCTTTAATAGTTCTGCTCACTTTCAATGGGAAATGTGATGGTTTTCTCTTACAATTTCATCTCTTTTCCATATTTAATTCAATAATTGCATGTTTAAAATCAAAGGAGGTGCATTTTAAAATGACTGATTTATGATGACTGATATACAGTATAGTTCTAAATAATGGTGACAATGTACAATTACTTCTGAATGTTACAAACAGCTTATAGACAACACATACAGTACATTTGTCTATTTTAGCACCCTCAGCCACACCTTGCATTGTCCAGATATCCACAGTGATGTGGAGCACTGCAGTGTGTCATTCAGAGTCAGAGAGTCAGAGTCAGAGGGCCATAGTTAGAGAGTCAGGGTCAGAGAGTCAGAGTCAGAGTCAGAGAGTCAGATTTAGAGAAGGGTAGTGTCTGTATGTAGCATGGCCTTCCAGTGAGCTGCTATCCTCTCCCTATCGCCTGTCCCCCCTCACTGCCCCTATACATCATACAGACAGGTCCTGTGCTCCTGTGGACGTGGCTCCTAACAGCCATGCACTAGGGCTGAGCAAGCATAACATCCCATAGGACCCTATTGTATCATCAATCTGTTCCATTCTAGAAACCACCCCCATGTCGTACTTATTATTTCTACACTCTTAGAAAAATGGTGCTATCTAGAACCTAAAAGTGTCTTTGGCTGTCGTCATTAGAGAATCTTTTGAAGAACCCTTTTGGGTTCCATGTAGAACCCTTTCCACAGAGGATTCTACATGAACCAAAAAAGGTTCTACCTGGATCCGAAAAGGGTTATCCTATGGGGACAGCCGAACAACCCTTTGGAGCCCTTTTTTCTTGGAGTGTAAATGGGGTTGAGGAAAGACCTGCATTAAATCACATGCTTCCTATCAAACAGAGAAAGTAGACTTTAGAAGTGTGTTTTGATAGAATGGCTGCTGTGGAAAGCCATTGTCTCAGTAGGCTATTCTCTGTGCTTGTCCCTAACCTCAGTGGGCCAGACCCTCCATCACTGTCTGGTCCGATGCTGTGAAGAGCCCCCCCCCCCCCACCCCAGGCAGGGTGGTTGGTGTGGAATCTGATGCTGAATTAGGTGATTTAACTGAGCAGAGGGCTCCTCACCCTCAGACTCCAACCCAGGGCTTTAATGGTTGGGTCATGAGGAGAAAATGGAGGCCACACACACTTTGCCACTGTAGACTAAATTACATCATGATGAATGGGAGGTATACTGGGACTCACCTCTGACCTCTGTGTTTAGCTTCTTCTCAAGGTGCATGTACAGTACCGGTCAAAAGTATTAGGACACCTTCTCATTCAAGTTTTTTAATTTTTAAAAAACTATTTTCTACATTGTAGAATAATAGTGAAGACATCAACACTATGAAATAACAAATATGGAATCATGTAGTAACCAAAAAAGTGTTAAACAAATACAAATATATTTTATATTTGAGATTCTTCAAATGGCCACCCTTTGCCTTGATGACAGCTTTGCACACTTCACTTTGTGGTGGAATTTTAAAATTTGATTTATTTCATTTTTTGTTAACCAGGTAGGACAGTGGAGAACAAGTTCTCATTTACAACTGCGACCTGGCCAAGATAAAGCAAAGCAGTGCGACAAAAACACAGAGTTACACATGGGATAAACAAACGTACAGTCAATAACACAATAGAAAAATCTATATACAGTGTGTGCATGTCACGATCGTCTAAGGTGGAAACAGTGGACCAAAGCGCAGCGTGGTTAGCGTACATACTTTATTTTTAAGATGTCGCCAACAAAACAATAAACATCACAATGAAAACGTGAAGCCAACGTAGTGCTCACAGGCAACTATACATGGACAACTACCCACCAATACAGGTGGGAAAAAGCAACCTAAGTATGGTTCTCAATCAGAGACAACGATAGACAGCTGCCTCTGATTGAGAACCACACCTGGCCAAACACACAGAAATACAAATCATAGAAAAAGGAACATAGAATGCCCACCCAAATCACACCCTGACCAAACCAAAATAGAGACATCAAACGCTCTCTAAGGTCAGGGCGTGACAGTGCAAATGTAGTAAGATTAGGGAGGTAAGGCAATAAATAGGCCATAGTGGCGAAATAATTACAATTTAGCAATTAAACACTGGAGTGATAGATGTGCAGAAGATTAATGTTGAAGTAGAGGTAATGGGGTGCAAAGGAGAAAAAAAATAACAATATGGGGATGAGGTAGTTGGGTGGGCTATTTACAGATGGGCTGTGTACATGTGCAGTGATCGGTAAGCTGCTCTGACAGCTGATGCTTAAAGTTAGTGAGTTTTGCAATTCGTTCCAGTCATTAGCGGCAGAGAACTGGAAGGGAAGGCGGCCAAAAGAGGAGATGGCTTTGGGCATGACCAGTGAAATATACCTGCTGGAGCGCGTGCTACTGGTGGGTGCTGCTATGGTGACCAGTGAGCTGAGGTAAGGCTTTACCGAGCAAAGACTTATAGATGACCTGGAGCCAGTGGGTTTGGCGACGAATATGAAGCAAGGGCCAGCCAAAGAGAGCATACAGGTCGCAGTGGTGGGTAGTATATGGGGCTTTGGTGACAAAACGGATGGCACTGTGATAGACTACATCCAGTTTGCTGAGTAGAGTGTTGGAGGCTATTTTGTAAATGACATCGCCGAAGTCAAGGATCAGTAGGATAGTCTGTTTTACGAGGGTATGTTTGGCAGCATGAGTGAAGGATGCTTTGTTGTGAAATAGGAATCCGATTCTAGATTAAATTTTGGATTGGAGATGCTTAATGTGAGTCTGGAAGGAGAGTTTACAGTCTAGCCAGACACCTAGGTATTTGTAGTTGTCCACATATTCTAAGTCAAAACCGTCCAGAGTAGTGATGCTCGACGGGCGGGTGCCGGCAGCGATCTGTTGAAGAGCATACATTTAGTTTTACTTGCCTTTAAGAGCAGTTGGAGGCCACGGAAGGAATGTTGTATGGCATTGAAGCTCGTCTGGAGGTTTGTTAACACAGTGTCCAAAGAAGGGCCAGAAGTATACAGAATGGTGTCGTCTGCATAGACGTGGATCAGAGAATCACCAGCAGTAAGAGCGACATCATTGATGTATCCAGAGAAAAGAGTCGGCCTGAGAATTGAACCCTGTGGCACCCCCATAGAGACTGCCAGAGGTCCAGACAACAGGCCCTCCAATTTGACACACTGAAATCTATCTGAGAAGTAGTTGGTGAACCAGGTGAGGCAGTCGTTTGAGAAACCAAGGCTGTTGAGTCTGCCAATAATAATGCGGTGATTGACAGAGTCGAAAGCCTTGGCCAGGTCGATGAAGACGGCTGCACAGTATTGTCTCTTATCGATGGCGGTCATGATATCGTTCAGGACGTTGAGCGTGGCTGAGGTGCACCCATTACTAGCTCGGAAACCAGATTGCATAGCGGAGAAGGTACGGTGTGATTCAAAATGGTCGGTGATCTGTTTGTTAACTTGGCTTTCGAAGACTTTAGAAAGGCAGGGTAGGATAGATAAAGGTCTGTAACAGTTTGGGTCTAGAGTGTCTCCCCCTTTGAAGAGGGGGATGACCGCGGCAGCTTTCCAATCTTTAGGGTTCTCAGACAATACGAATGAGAGGTTGAACAGGCTAGTAAATGGGGTTGCAAAAATTGCGGCGGATAATTTTAGAAAGAGAGGGTCCAGCCCAGCTGATTTGTAGGGGTCCAGATTTTGCAGCTCTTTCAGAACATCAGCTATCTGGATATGGGTGAAGGAGAAATGGGGGAGGCTTGGGCAAGTTGCTGTGGGGGGTGCAGAGCTGTTGACCGGGGTAGGGGTAGCCAGGTGGAAAGCATGGAAAAATGCTTATTGAAATTCTCGATTATCGTAGATTTATGGGTGGTGACTGTGTATCCTAGCCTCAGTGCAGTGGGCAGCTGGGAGGAGGTGCTCTTATTCTCCATGGACTTTACAGTGTCCCAGAACTTTTTGGAGTTTGTGCTGCAGGATGCAAATTTCTGTTTGAAAAAGCTAGCCTTTGCTTTCCTATCTGCCTGTGTATATTGGTTCCTAACTTCCCTGAAAGGTTGCATATTGTGGGGGTTATTCGATGACGATGCAGTACGCTGGTCAAGGGCAGTCAAGTCTGGAGTGAACCAAGGGCCATATCTGTTCTTAGTTGAATGGGGCATGCTTATTTAAGATGGTGAGGAAAGCACTTTTAAAGAATAACCAGGTATCCTCTACTGACGGAATGAGGTAAATATTGTGACGACCCTCCCACTCTGTCTGCCATATTCTGTTTCTTTGCTCTTGTTTTCCTTAATAGGATGTCAGTGGGCGGAGCCGGGAGGGTCGTCAGCGAAATGGGACACACCTGGGCTCGGGTGTGTCCCAGGATAAATACACCTCTTCCCCATTCATTGTGGAGACTCCCTCCATGCAGACACAGATTTTGTTTTGGCTGTTGTCGTGTCTTTGGCTATGCCGGATTAAGTGTTATGACATGCTATTCTATAAAATACATTCTCCGTAATTATTATTACCTGATTGAACTAATCATGTAATTAACTAGAGAGGAGGGGCACCACGAAATAATATTTATAGAGCTGTTATCTTCCGAATGAACTCTGAAAGATCTAGTAATATTTTACATCAATAGCAGTCAATATTAATCGTCACCTTATTTCAGTCTCATCTGAAAGTTGTAAATTCTTGGTTATCTTCACGAACCCTGGCTAACAAGTTGAATCAGCAATACAAAATTGGGTTTAATTATTTATTTACTAAATACCTAACTAAATCACACAGAATTACATATACACAGAATAAATCATACCTTGATTACAAATTACGTCATAAAGGAAAACGTCCCTAGCGGGCGGAACAGATATGACAGCTTGTTACACAAAAGAAAGGGGGCTGGGTTTGAGTGAAAGAGCGGGAAGACTGAGGAACAAAGGGCGAAGCTGTGCTATCGTAAATACAATATCTTATGCATTCTAAATTACCACCCATTTGGAAAATGCAATAAATATTTACTCTGAGCTGCGCTTCAGTAGGTTGGTGGTAGATGGAAGGCCGTGTTGCCACACCGAGTCCTTTGTCCTTTGAAGAATGTCTCTGCTGGTAAATTGGATACGTTGTAGTAACGTCGTCGTGTAGTAGACGGGATACTCTGTCTGTCCTTCCTAACCTGCGTTTGCCGCAGCTGTTGCTAACTCAACGGCTAGGAGGTATCACTTCTGTAGTGAATAAGAGTTCAAAGCTCATGCTGAGGTTGGCTTAGTTCTGTAGTTGACATGTTATCTGAACCATTCTGACATCGGACCGTCATCCTCGGAACAGGAGGTTAAATTTTCGTCAAGGGCTTATATAGTGGAGGGAAAGGGGTGTGTCTGAAAAGTTTATAACCCATGTCTCTTCACAGGGGCGGGCCACTGGTTGAGCAGAGCCCTAAACTTATGAGAACCTAAATCTCTCATTTGGAAGCTAAAATTACATTTCATCTCTTCACAAATAATTTCATATTCGAACATTTGAATTAAACAACAATTCCATGTGAATCCGATACCTCTGTGCAGACTTTCCACAGTAGAGTTTATGTCATTCTATCATTGATGAGAATGTGCCAGATGACAACCGAACTGACATAATATACCTTAAGTACCACCGCATATGTTCACTTGGTCGGATTACCAGAATATAGTTCATTTCCCCCCCAACTTCTGATGTTCCCAGAATCTCTATGTTAACCAAAGGGGCTTTCTAATGTCACATCAGTAGGGAGAGGAAAGGGGGGGAAGAGGTATTTATGACAGTCATAAACCTACCCCCAGGCCAACGTCATGACACTGTTTTGGTTTTTGTTGGCACCTTTCAACACCCCTCATTATCACATTTATGCACGCAACCACTCACACTACTGATTACTGACTACACATACTCTTGTTAATTATATTTAGTGTACTTTAGTTAATAAATATATTTTTTTATTCCTTATCCCCACGTTGTCTCCCTTTGTTACGAACTTTGAGCCGGTTCGTGACAATATCCTTCCAGGATACCCGGGCCAGGCCGATTAGAAAGGCCTGCTCGCTGAAGTGTTTTAGGGAGCGTTTGACAGTGATGAGGAGTGGTCGCTTGACCGCGGACCCATTATGGATGAAGGCAATGAGGCAGTGATCGCTAAGATCCTGGTTGAAGACAGCAGAGGTGTATTTAGAGGGCAGGTTGGTCAGGATGATATCTGAGGGTGCCTGTGTTTACGGATTTAGGGTTGTACCTGGTAGGTTCCTTGATAATTTGTGAGATTGAGGGCATCTAGCTTAGATTGTTGGATGGCCCGGGTGTTAAGCATATCCCAGTTTAGGTCACCTAACAGTACAAACTCTGAAGATAGATGAGGGGCAATTAATTCACATGGTTTCCAGGGCACAGCTGGGGTCTGAGGGGGGTCTATAACAAGCGGCAAAAGTGAGACTTATTTCTGGAAAGGTGGATTTTTAAAAGTAGAAGCTCGAATTGCTGCAAAGAAGCCATTACTAAAGGACACCAAGAAGAAGAGACTTGTTTGGGCCAAGAAACACAAGCAATGGACATTAGACCAGTGGAAATTTGTTCCTTGGTCTCGAGTCCAAATTGGACATTTTCTTTCCAACCGCTGTGTCTTTGTGAGATGCGGTGTGGGTGAATGGCATGATCTCCATGTGTATTTCCCACCTTAAAGCATGGAGGAGGTGTTATGGTGTGGGGGTGCTTTGCTGGTGACACTGTCTGTGATTTATTTAGAATTCAAGGCACTTAACCAGCATGGCTACCCCAGCATTCTGCAGCGATACGCCATCCCATCTGGTTTGGGCTTAGTGGGACTATCAGTTATTTATCAACAGGACAATGACCCAACACACCTCCAGGCTGTGTAAGGGCTATTTTACCAAGGAGAGTGATGGAGTGCTGCATCAGATGACCTGGCCTCCACAATCCCTGAACGTCAACCAAATTGAGATGGTTTGGGATGAGTCAGTGTGACATCTGTTTTCAACTCACACCCTGAACGCAGCCCACTTTCCAGCTCACACTCTAACACCTAGATCCCCTGAACACAGCTCACTCTCCAGATCCTAATCACCTGTTCACACACCTGTATGTCATTATCACACACTATTTAGTTCATTTCTTTACACCCCATAAATGTGAGGTATTACTTATTTCGTGACACACGTCTTCAGAGCTCTGTTTTTCCCGTGATTTACTCCTGTTTATGATAGTTTTTGCCTGCCTCACTAACGACACCCTTTGCCTATTCCCTGCCTGTACTTTAGCCTATCGGATTTCCTGTTATCTACATATTGCCTGTTCTCCCGGACTACGTTATAGCCTTTTCCCTGCCTGTCCTGTTGTCCTTTTGGACCCCCTGTGTACAGTGTCGTGCAATAGTATTCATCCCCCTCTGCGTTTTGCCTATTTTGTTGCATTACAACCAGTAATTTATATAGATTTTTATTTGGATTTCATGTAATGGACATACGCAAAATAATCCATATTTGTGGAGTGAAATTTAAAAAGATTACTTGTTTTAAAAAAAATGAAAAAAAATGAAAAGTGGTGCGTGCTTATGTATTCACCCCTTTGCTATGAGAAGCCCTTAAATAATATCTGGTGCAACCAATTACCTTCAGAAATCCCATAATTAGTTAAGTCTACCAGTGTGCAATCTAAGTGTCACATGATCTGTCACATGATCTCAGTATATATACACCTGTTCTGAAAGGCCCCAGAGTCTTCAACACCACTAAGCAAGGGGCACCACCAAGAAAGCGGCACTATAAAGACCAATGAGCTCTCCAAACAGGTCAGGGACAAAGTTGTGTGGAAGTACAGATCAGGGTTGGGTTACAAAAAATGTCAGAAAAATAAATCCATTATTAAAAAATGGAAAGAATATGGCACCACAACAAACCTGCCAAGAGAGGGCCACCTACCAAAATTCACAGACCAGGCAAGGAAGGCAACAAAGAGACCAAAGATGACCCTGAAGGAGCTCCACAGCGGAGATTGGAGTATCTGTCCATAGGACCACTTTAAGTCGTACACTCCACAGAGCTGGGCTTTATGGAAGTGGCCAGAAAAAAACCATTGCTTAAAGAAAAAAATAAGCAAACACATTTGGTGTTCACCAAAAGGCATGTGGGAGACTCCCCAAACATATGGAAGAAGGTACTCTGGTCAGATGAGACTAATATTGAGCTTTTGGCCATCAAGGAAAACGCTGTGTCTGGTGCAAACCCAACACCTCATCTCCCCGAGAACACCATCCCCACAGTGAAGCATGGTGGTGGCAGCACCATGCTGTGGGGATGTTTTTCATCAGCAGGGACTAGGAAACTGCTCAGAATTGAAGGAATGATGGATGGTACTATATAGAGGGAAATCCTTGAGGGGAAACCTGTTTCAGTCTTCCAGAAATTTGAGACTGGGACGGAGATTCACCTGCTAGCTGGACAATTACCATAAGCATACTGCTAAAGCAACACTCGAGTGGTTTAAGGGTAAACATTTAAATATCTTGGAGTGGCCTAGTCAAAGCCCAGAAGTCAATCCAATTGAGAATCTGTGGTATGACTTAAAGATTGCTGTACACCAGTGGAACCCATCCAACTTGAAGGAGCTGGAGCAGTTTTGCCTTGAAGAATGGGCAAAAATCCCATTGGCTATATGTGCCAAGCTTATAAAGACATACAACAAGAGACTTGCAGCTGTAATCGCTGCAAAAGGTGGCTCTACAATGTAATGACTTTGGGGGGGTGAATAGTTAATCTCAAGTTTTCCGTTTTTTTGTCTTATTTCTTGTTTGTTTCAAAAAATATATATTTTGCATCTTCAAAGTGGTATGCATGTTGTGTAAATCAAATGATTAAATCAACGTCCCCAAAAATCTTTTTTAATTCCAGGTTGTAAGTTAACAAAATAGGAAAAATGCCAAGGGGGTGAACACTTTCGCAAGCCACTGTATGAACTTCTGCCTGCCCCTGGACCCAGCTACCTGCCTCCTGTGGTCCTTTGCAATAAACACCTGCTGTGCCCTGTGCTTGAAACCAGTTCTCTGTCTCCCCTTGTGTTCATTACAGTCGGACCGCACAGTAAAGGAAAATCAGCCAACAAGTGCTGAGCATATGTGGGAACTCCTTCAAGAATGTTGGAAAAGCATTCCAGGTGAAGCTGGTTGAGAGAATGCCAATAGTGTGGAAAGCTGTCATCAAGGCAAAGGGTGGCTATTTGAAGAATCTCAAATCTCAAATATTTTGATTTGTTTAACACTTTTTAGGTTACTACATGATTACTTATGTGTTATTTCATAGTTTTGATGTCTTCACTAGTTTTCGCCATTGTAGAAAATAGTACAAAATAAAGAAAAAACATTTAATGAGTAGGTGTTCTAAAACCTACACCGGTAGTGTAGGTTTATTAAAACACTTGGGAATTATTATCATAACTGCAATTTTAATTTGAGTGGTTGCAAGTCTCATTTTTCTCCCTTTTTGTTATTGTGTAAGGTTCAATGTATGTTTATCTGTGTGTTTTGGTACAAGTTTGTATTCAAGCAGTGTGTATGTGTGCACTCACCTACTGTATGTGTATGTTTACATAAGCTTGTGTTGTGTGTTTGCATGGTGTGATGCGGGAGTACTTTCACTACACGGCTGTCTGCCAACCCACTGAGTGACTCATTGGAATCTGGTCCCCTTGAGGTGCCCTTCACTCTAACACACTGAGACGGGCTGGGTCCCCTCAATACTCCCCTCCCGCAGTGAAGCTCTGCAGGTTCTCCACAGA